>NC_089811.1:2104335-2189335 GCF_029633855.1 Hoplias malabaricus
CCTTGTCAAATCGATCCCATTTCTGCATTGCCACCAGAGGGCTGATTCACCATTCCCGCGCTGAAGGGCCCTCTCTGGAGAGGAGGTCTGCCCCCAGGTTCAGGTAACCTGGTATATATGCATCGCCCTGAGTGACAGAAGGTGGAGACTGCTCCACAACAGAAGGGTCACATATTCTGCGCTCTGACAGACATGCTCGGCCGGAGAGCGAGCATATTTCTAACCCCAGAAAAGAACGTTTCTGACTGGGGATTAGAGAGCTCTTCTTTAAATTGACCGATAAGCCCAGCCGCTTCAAATGAGAAAGCACAGCGTTTGTATCTGTCCGAGCTTTCACTTTCGACCGCGCTATTATAGCGAGGTCGTCCAAATACGCGAGCATGCGCACTCCTCGCCCCCGCAGTGGGGCGAGAGCTGCTTCCATACACTTCGTAAAAGTGCGAGGAGCTAGAGAAAGCCCGAACGGGAGAACGAGCCACTCGTGCGCCACTCCCTCGAATGCAAACCTCAGATACTTTCTGTGATCTGGATGGATTGCTATATGAAAATATGCGTCTGTGAGATCTATGGACGTGAACCAGTCCCCCGGGCCAATCGAGCGAAGGAACTGGCGCAGAGTTAGCATTTTGAAAGTGAAAACTCTCAAATGCTTGCTCAAATGCACTCTCAGATCCAAAATTGGGCGAGCTCCCTGTCCTTTTTCGGCACAACAAAGTAACGGCTGTACCAGCCCATTCGTGATTCGGTCTGAGGCACCACTCTTATTGCCTCTTTGCTGAGGAGATTTCTTATCTCCTCCTTGAGGACCGCTGCAGCACTGCCCGATACTCGGGTGAGCACCATGCTGGAAAACAGGGAGGGGGAATTCGAAATTGTAAACGGTACCCTACGCACTCGGTCCTTTCTACCCAAGGAGAGACTGCGCATGCGCGCCACTCTGCTGCATGAGCTGCGAGTCGGCCGTGATAACAGCCTATTTGTGGGGAAATGAGGCCCTCCTGTGGCTGAGCTGGGGAGCACACAGAATGCTTCCTCGGGCTCACTAACGCCAGATCTTTTATTGTGCTTGAAACAGACACCTTTATTTCCTGATGTACAAAATGAGACTTTATTAAGGCACATCGAGGAACATAATGCTCTTTTATTGCACCCAAACTGGGGGCTTGTAAACATTGAGGGAAACCCACCCACCCCTGAGAACTGGGAAAGGATTGAGGGGATGTTTGTGCACACGTGTCTGGGCAGAACAGGTGCTTTGTGAACAATACTGGGGTAGAACGTGTACTTTTTGGCCTGGGCCCCGGTACGGGAGAAGGGTGGCGCTTCTTGAGGGGCCTGAGGGGAGAGGCTGCAGCGTCTCCGAGCCTTGGAGACTGAACTGAAGGTTAGGATGAGTTAGGCTTCTTCCTCCTCACCGCTGAATCCTTCTGAAGTCCAGGTGGAGGACCCCTGCTCCAGGCGGAGTGACGCAGGGCCTGTTTTTGTGGTTGCTGCTTCCCCGGAAGAACTGCTGGTGCAGACCTCTTCCCAGCGAGAAATGGAGTGGCAGGCTTACGAGCGACCCACGCTGGCTTCTGCTTAGCCTCCCTTCTTGGCAGAATAGTGCCTCTGTCTGCTTTTTCCTGATCTTGAATTTAGCCTGAATGGCTTCGAGAAAGTGACCAAACAAACCTGCAGATGAAACTGGTTCGTCCAAATAAGACACTCTGTCTCTTTCCGACATATCGGACATAGTCAGACACAAGTGGCGCTGAGCCACCACCGTTGACGCCATTCCTCTGCCCAGCGACAGTGCAGCACAGCGGGACATGCACAGGATGTAATCCGAGGCAATTCTGACCTCGTTAAGCAAGGCGGTTAACGGGCTCTCCGCCGGCAGTTGCTCTCCGAGCTCGGCCAAACACATCGCCTGATATGTTTGGAGAAGGATGACTGAATTCATAGCCCTAGCTGTGCCTGCCTGCGCGCGGTAAACTTTATCCAGCTGCGAGGAGGAAAAATGGCAGGGCTTAGAGGGAAGCACGGCTGGTCCTGCTACCCCTAGGTTGTGTGATGGGTCGAGATAAGCTGCTAGTGAAGGCTCCATGGGAGGGGCGTTCAGCAGACCTGTCTCCTCCGCCCCCTCTATGTCGAGAAATGGAGCAAAACCCGGAGCCGTCATACGGGTCGACAGTGGTTTAGCCCATGAGGACTTTAGCTCGGCGATGAAGTCCGGAAACTGCGGGAGACGGTGTTTCACCGCTGTCGGGACCGGGGAAAGAAAAAACCCAGAGAATCTCGTAGCTGCTTTGGCTGTGTAAGGAGCGGGCCACTGGACGTCCAATTTCTGAGCAGCACGGCGATAAAGGGAGATAAAGGACATGTCCGCCTCGTCCTGTTTCCCCCCTGAAGCCGCTGCAACGAGAGGAGCCGGTAGGTCCTCCTGCTCGTCCTCGGAGAGACCGTGCTCATCTAACCCGAGATCAAAAGGGTCGTCGTCCTCGAGTTCAGCTGCGGGCTCGGGGATCCGGGGCTTCATTAGGTGAGCCGGTGATGGCGAACCCATTTCACACACGTCCCCCAGACTCTCCATGTGCTCAGACCAACTAATACACGACTCACCCACTGATTCAGCCTCTTCAGCGTCCGAGTGAGAAGGCTCAACTTGTTGGGAAAACGGGATCCTCACGGTCCAAAGCTGCTTGTCCGAGAATTTTCTTAACAAACGACACCCTGCACTCCAGGGTAGAACGTCTGAGCCGGTGACAGAACTCGTACGCCTCAGGCTGCACTAAGGCCCTCCTAGCATGAACGATTCCCAAGCAAACTGGGCACGCATCATGCAGGTCCTTCTCATGAATAGCGAACCCACACCCTTGAGGACAAGGGCGAGGGACTTTCCTGCCGTGGCGGGTACCTGCTTGCGAACTCATTTAGATAGCCGTTAGCAAAACTAAACGGGCTAGCACCGAGACTAGGCAAAGCGAGCTCAAGAGAAGAAGGCAAAAGACGTTCCAAAACAGCGCTCTGCGGAAAGACGACTCACCAACGTAAGGTTGTTGCCGTTCTTTCCTATTGGAACAGTAAGCTATTTGTAGTATCTTTGCCAAGGAAAAGAGCTAACTAGCTAGCTAGATTAGCAGAGAAGTGTAAGGTGTTCTTAGCGAGGTGAAGAGCATAAGAACTGAAGAGATACGCTAGTGTCCAGAGGTTATAGGTGAGGGGCGGGCCCACCTACCCTCGTCACTGTGCGTCATCTGCCTTGCAGGCGTGATTAGAGGTGTCTTAGCCAGATATGGAAGAGGCATAATATCCCATAAAGCTTGTGTTGTACCTCGTTCCTCTTCTTCAGGGAACTTCTCCGTTTCTTCTATTGTAGATTTGTGTTTTGATATTTATTAGGTCGTATTTAAAGTGATGTTTAAATTGTTTTATTATTACATTCACATGTACGTTACATATACACTTTTTGTCCTCACTTAGATGTTATAATTGAAGAAATATAAGAATGGATCTGTGACCCATTCATTTATCCCCCTCACGTTTGTAAACACTGCTCTGTTGGTCTGTCAGTGAGTAGAGAAGATTGGGTTGTTGATGTTGAACCATGCTTCCTACACTTTGTGCACATCACAGATGACAAAACTAGTAATACTGCACCCAGACAGTAATGAGAAACAAATTCGACCTGGATATGTGAACCTTATAGCTCACTAAACAATAGTTTAAACATATAGTGCACTATGAGTGCAGAATATATAATATATAATATTTTATGACCTTTACTTTTCCATACACAGGGTGTAGTGAGATGTTGGGATTCGGCCTAAGGTTGTGCACAATATTGTGGAAACCACTCTCACTGATCACTATTATATTATATATTAAACTTTAGGATTACCAGTAATATCAGATTAAATGAGGAAAAGACTGAGACAAAGCAATATGTGGCTTGTGTCTGTAGTCTCTTATACACTAAAACAACACAGGAGAGAAATTAGACAATTACTGATATTGCATATGATCTGTGTGTGAATAGTTCACTCAGATTCAGACAGAAGACCAGAGAAACGCATTCGAGTCTGGAGTTCTACCAGTTTTTCTTTAGATTCTGTAAAGAAAATGATAATGTGGCTAATTGTATAATTGTCTTTTTCTACTTATGCAACACTGTGGGATCCTTTACCTCACGGACAAAAAAAAAAGTAATGGTCTTCTAAGTGTTGTGAGACTCTCCACATGTATGAGATAAATGTATCTGTCTTTCCCATCTGTTTACATTTGTACTGCGCTCTGAAACTAGAGATTTCCCCAATATGGTGCCCATAGCAAAAAAAGAAAACAAAATCTGACTGTAACCCATGGATACTCCTCTAGCTGACACTTGGCATTGGGCAAGGGTGACGTTAAGCTCGTGTGCAAGTGCTCCAGAGATTCATATATATTGTTTCATGATGAAATCATTTACTGTGTCTTAACACACACTCTCACCCTGTTCCACTCAGGTGAACGAAATGCTGAATAAACATGCTGTAGATGCTGCAGAGAAGTCCAAACATGTGTGGAGCGACCCATACACCACCAACCAACACCACCCCGTACTCACCTGCACTGGAAATACCAAGGACAATGGTAATCATTCATCTCTTAACTCTACTTCTACAGTGCGAGACAATGAGGCACTCTACTCTGCTCTCTGGGTGGGCACTGTGTGAACAGCACAAATCACATTGAATCTGACATTTTAAAATCAGATTTGTTCCACATTCATATGTGGTATTGACATCTGATCCATATCTGATCTGTGGCAGTGCGACACTTTGAGGTGTTTGGGACATGGAAACAGCCTGGTTAAAGCAACATGTTGGGAAACGAGAAACAGAAAACATCAGAACACAAAGAAAAGAACAGTGCTTCATTCCCAGGTTATGATCTGTGCTCTTTAAGTAGAAGGATTGGGCAGTAATGTGAATTTCCAGAAAGTTCTCCAGACTTATTGTGAGAACCGATAATATATTGTGTTATAAGTCAAGTACCCCATGTGTGCATTACAAGGCCTTTCATTTGTGAAAGGCAAGTGAGCATTTTTGTTGCAGCCTATGGAATTTATCGGCACAACAGACATGTTTACCACGCTGCTATACACCTCTATATTAATCAGCATAGATTTTCACACCGGCCGCGTGCAGCACAGCAGTGGTAAAAGCTTATGTAAAAAGCAAAGATATGCTTTGAGTCTGTTTTTGACACATGCAGGACTAACACCCTGTGTTTCCTACAACAGGAAGTTTATCTGCTCCTGTGTCTAAAGTCATGGGGTCAGACTTCCACATAGTCACCAGTGAGTGTGGACTGATATTAGGGGTTAATTATTTTTATGTGGGAAAAGGCTTATTATTTAAATGAGGGGCAATCAACCAACGTGCACCGAGCAATAGACTGGTTGATGACTGCTAAATTACTGTTATATATTTCTTTACTGTTGTGTGTCTTCATTTTTAATATTGACTATCACAGATTACAGTAATTTAAAAAAATGTTATCTTCATTGGTTGAAATTTATCACAGTTTTCTATAAAAAATCCTTTATTGAGCCAAGGCTAGTAAGCAGCTCTGCCAGTCTGCAGTGATATCAGAGTATTTTATCATACACTCCTGGGACTGTGATGGGAGCTGAATTCAGATGCATATTTGACAGATTTTTTTGTTTAAAACATTCAATTTCACTTTAAATGTTGCAGTAGCATCAGGTGCCAAAATGTATTTGCTTCACAATTTAAGATGGAAGTGAAGTAAAAGAACATGATGTCCTGACATAATGCATAATTAAACGAAGATTAATAATAATTGGGTAGTTCATCATTCATTCATTCATTATCTGTAACCCTTATCCAGTTCAGGGTCGCGGTGGGTCCAGAGTCTACCTGGAATCATTGGGCACAAGGCGGGAATACACCCTGGAGGGGGCGCCAGTCCTTCACAGGGCAACACACATTCACTCACACACTCACACATACGGTCACACCACACTCCTCACAGACAGTCACCCGGAGCGGGAATTGAACCCACAACCTCTAGGACCCTGGAGCTGTGTGACTGCGACACCTACCTGCTGCACCACCGTGCCGCCCCAATTGTGTAGTTGACAAACGATACATTAATGAAAATTATAATGTGCAATTATTTGTCATTGTACAACATACAGAAAATGTCTTCCACATTTAACCCATCTGCGGTAGTGAGCGCGCGTACACACACACACACAAGTGCACTAGAAGTTGTTAACACACACCCAGAGTGGCGGGCAGCCATCCCCAGGCCTGGGACACAGTTGTGGGTTCAGTACCTTGCTCAAGGGCCACTCAGCCATGGATTAAGGGAGGAGGACAGTGCTGTTCCTTCACTTCCACCGTCCCCAATTTTCCTGTTATTCATGGGAATAAAACCAACAACCTTTCAGCCCTAAGCCCTCTTCTCTAACCAATAGGCAACGGCTCCAAATTAAACTCTTCAAGCAAGCGTCATAGTTCAAGCGTAAACCCCTCTGATGTGAGGCACCACATAGTTTTGATTGAGGACAAATGTATACCTTTGGTTCTGAGTGAAATGCTGGTTTATTTGATCTGAGACTTCTCTGTCCTCTCAGGGACGAAGCGGATGGTGAGGAGCGACGTGTGTCTGATTGTTAAGGACGTGGTGACGAGTGGCAGCAGTGTGCTGGAGACGGCTCGGCTGCTGGAGGAGGAGGGGTTAAAGGTGAAGGACGCCGTGGTGCTGCTGGACCGAGAGCAGGGAGGACGAGACATGCTCGAGTCCGAGGGGATCACCCTCCACCCGGTCTTTAACATCTCCACCCTGCTGGATGTACTGCTGGACGCCGGACGCATCGACCCAGGTCAGTTTCTCTTCCGTTCTAATTACCACACTCAGTGCTAATGTTAGCACAGTATCTGATATTGTTTGTTTATGATGGGTTTTCTATTTTTAAATATCTTAATTTCAGTTATTCAGTGTCTGTTATCAATAATTCATGAACAAATATCAGTTATTGATTAAGTGCAGTACATTTTCAGGATTTACAATCAATTGCAAAATAAGAAATTAAAAAAATTATTGTTCATTGTCTATTAAATATTAATTAAATACAAACTCGTAGTCAGTGTCTACTTTCAGTTTTTTCAAGTTGAGTTATATATTCACTAGTTATTTATTAATGAACAAGTTATGGTTGAATGTTATTTTGTAGAAGTAATAGTAAATATAAACTGATTCTGTTGTGAAGTTCTTATTAAAGTGTGAATAAATGTTGCCTGTTGCAGCCACACGCACGAGAGTGAAGACTTTTATTGAGGGGAACCAGACCTTCACTAAACCTCCAGGGACCAGCAGAAGGGCCTCGAAACGAGGAAGGAGCATCTCCCCAGAGGTGAAGGAGAAGAGGGTGTGTAAAGAGCTGAGTTACAGGGAACGAGCCACTCTCCCTGGGGTCAGTCCAATGGCCTCTAAGCTGCTGCGCCTCATGGATGAGAAGAAGAGTAATCTGTGCCTGTCCGCAGACGTGACCCAATCCAAAGAGCTGTTGGAGCTGGCCGACACTCTCGGCCCTTACATCTGCGTACTGAAAACCCACGTGGACATCCTTGAGGACTTCAGCCCGGAGACGGGAAGCAGGCTGCTGAAGCTCGCACAGAAACATGATTTCCTCATTTTCGAGGATCGCAAGTTTGCAGACATCGGGAACACTGTCAAACTCCAGTACGAAGGTTTGTGTGGAGAGAAGAGCTTGTTACGTTTAATTTTAACTGCTGCTTGATGTGTGGCTCCAGCTTAATTTACTGTGACAAAACATGTGTGTTTCTCTTTTTTTCAGGAGGTTTGTATAAGATCTCGTCCTGGTGTCACATGGTGAATGCCCACGCTGTGCCAGGTCCAGGTGTGGTGAAGGGGTTACAAGCTGTGGGTCAGCCCCTCGGCCACGGCTGTCTCCTCATCGCTGAGATGAGCTCTCAGGGCAGTCTGGCCACGACAGAGTACACGCAGTCTGTGGTGAGACTCTACATTTAATATTTAACCAAAGAGAGAGCTCTATGGAACTGAGGGATTCATTGGACCTTATTCATGAAACGTGAGCAGAGCGAATTTGCACGTAACTCGTCGGTGAATCACTTTTTTTGTAAATGTTCGTAGGAACAAACTAAATTTACACTTGCTCCTGAAAACACAGTGTGCGTAATTGTCGGAAAGATGCTGAAAGTATCATGCTACATGACTGAACTTTAAATAAAGGTTAATAAAAATGCACAAACTAAATAAATAAACAATAAATTAATTAATAATCAAATGAAATTTCACAAAACAGTCCTCTTCCGAACACGGCCTTTCATTCAGAGCGACTTCCAGTAGCTAAAGGGCTATTGTTCGCTGAATTATTTTGTTACTCGTGCAGTCAGACAGTTACTTAATGTGGATCATTGTAATATAAACGAGTTTGAAGTCTGTAAACCGTGTAATTGGCTGGTGTTGCGCTGCTGCTGGATTTAACAGAACTTCAACGTCTTTGGAGATGACACAGGTTTATAGTTTATTATCTGAGTGATGTCTCTGGTCAGTTCACTATCGAGATCCAACAATGCAACATTTTACAACCCTGTGCTGTTCCAATCATCCAAGCGTCATCCCAGGGATTTTAAACTAATGTTATATTTGACGCGGTAAAATGTTACAATCGCAGTGTTGTGTGGTCGTGCACCACCGATGTTTTATAACATGCTTCATCAAAACAAACACATTTAAAGGAACTCTTGTAAATCAGGAGCAAATCCACAGGCAGTTATCCCTCTATGAGAGACTCCACAGAGAGTCAGATGAGGGAAAACTCATAGAAGGAGCTTGTGTCAAGAATAAAACACCTTTACCTTCCGTGCAGCTGCGGGACAAGCTTAAGTGAATGTGCAGGGGTCTGCAAATATTTTAGTTTATTTAACAAAATGATAACCTCAAATTAAACTGCACTGCCACACGGAGAGAAGCTGAGGGTTAAACCATACATTGAAACACAGAATATCACTAATAATGTTTTATTTTTATTTTTATTTGAGCAAATATTCTCTTACTGCTCAGATAATGGCTTCTTAAACGTAATGTTCTCAAACTAAACATTTTACACAGTACTATAACTAATCTTAATCTGACAAATGTCTTGCTACTTTCCCCATAAATGAGCAAAAATATACATAGAAAGAAACTAAAAAGTGCAGATTTGACAGTAAATAAAATTCTGTGGAGAGTAAGGCTTTTCTCAGCGGCTCCTCAATCTAACGACAAAGAAATGTGCACATCCTCCCAATTTGCGAACGTTGGGTATTCACTAACATACACACGTTCTACTAAAAATATCTGCTGTTTACGTAGTGTTCATGAATCTGGCACCAATTCTTTGGGAATGTCCACTTCTTCGTACAATTCACGTAGTTTACTATTGTTTTTTTACGAAGGTTTCATGAATCAGGCCCGAAATGTATTAACTTTTGGAAGATTGTGGTTTATAACAAAAAGCCCTGTTTTGCCAAGAACAGAACTATGTTCACTTGTGGATACAGTGGTACAATATGTACCTTTTAAGGTGGGTCAGATTATCATCAGCCACAGAATCCAGATGTGAGTGCAGGTGTGAGACAGATGTGGAGCAGTTCAGAGACATTAAAAAGACATGACACCAATGATGCACTGACATTGTATTTTATTTTTTTTGGACGTTTTCAGCTGTGAAGTCTTGTTTGTTTCTGTTGTGTGGTTTGAGATGATTCCGTTTCTGAACCTGAACCTGATGATGCTGTTCCGTTTCTTTCCCAGGTGAAGATGGCAGATGATTTCCCGAAATTTGTGTTCGGGTTTATCAGCCAGTCCAAGGTCAGCTGTAAACCAGAGCACATCCACATGACTCCAGGGGTGCAGTTACAGAGCGGAGGTACGTGACCATCCCATCTCTCACTGACCATCCATCTCTTTGAGCTCCTGTTTGCACAAGAACTGGAATTTGCAGCTCGTTTATGAACCCCCAGATGGCGCTGTAGCTCTGGAATAATCTTTAGGATGAAACTCACTGGTCACCATTTAGACCCCTGACCTTGTACTTCCAGTCACTGGCCACTTTATCAGAAACACCCCCCTTCTACTGACACTCACTGGCCACTTTATCAGAAACACCCCACCCTTCTACTGACACTCACTGGCCACTTTATCAGAAACACCCCCCTTCTACTGACACTCACTGGCCACTTTATCAGAAACACCCCCCTTCTACTGACACTCACTGGCCACTTTATCAGAAACACCCCCCTTCTACTGACACTCACTGGCCACTTTATCAGAAACACCCCCCTTCTACTGACACTCACTGGCCACTTTATCAGAAACTCTCACCTTGTACTGACACTCTACTGATCATTTGGACATTCAGGTTCATGCACCACAATGCGTTCCCCAGTTAATGCAGAAGTGGTGTTGTATTTGCTGACTTTCCTGTTGGTTTCTCCTCCAGGTGATGGTCTGGGGCAGCAGTACATTACACCAGATGATGTCATTTGTTCTAGACGCTCAGACATCATCATCGTGGGCCGTGGGATCTTAAAGAGTGAGGACAGAGTGAAGGCAGCACAGGAGTACAGGAGAGCGGGCTGGGAGGCCTATCTCAAACGCTTTGAATGGACTTAAAATATTAGAAAAAAATAATTTAAAAAAAAATAAATTTTATTATCAGATTTTTTTGTCTATATTTTTTTATGACATTTGCTTTTTTTAACTCTGTTTTGTAAATTAATATAAATGAGTATTTCCTTATGAGTTCATAAATGGATTGAGAAAATTAAATAACTTTTGATTAAACATTTTTATGAATCCGTTTCTAATCTTATGGTGGGATGTTTTCAAAATGCAGTGAACAAGATAAAGATGTTCCGTTCCACCGTCTTTGGCACTGAGCAGATGTTTGTTAACACCTTTAATGCTGTCTGGACATTAAGGTCCTTTTAGATTTGTGGATTCTGACAAAGCAAGTAATGTGATCAGTGTGACTTGATAAATCGCAGTCAGTAAAGCAGATTTGTTACTAATTTTTTACTTTTTACTTTGAGATTTGTTAATTGAGCTACATCTTTTTGGGTGTTGTTGATAAAGCACATTTACATTGGTCACTAACAGATTTCTGTGCACTACTGAGTGACTTTAAAAAAAAACCCAGATGCAGTTGGGTCTGCAGAGAGAGAGAAAGAAGAGAGAAGAAGAGATACCCTCTGTGACTAGTACATGGCCAGAGAGGGTGTTCAGCACTGGGTTAATATCAGAACCTGTCACAGGTCGGCTCGGGGGCTGAAGTCAATGTGTGTGTTTCATGATCAGAAAATCTAGAGCTGTGTTCGCTGTGATCTGTTCATCATCAGAACTGTTTATTTCATTTAAACACTTATTTAGTTCCAGTTTAAAGAGAATTGAAGGTGAAAATATAATGTTCACGTCTCTTAAAGACTTATAATCTCCATCTGCTGTTTAAATAGTGTCTGAAAATGTGTAAAGTTCTGAGAGATGTCAGAGCTCTGGTGGTGTTTGCAGGTCACAGAAATCGAAGTTAACTTATCTCCCAGTACCCTAGGTAGTGCACATTTTAAGTCATAAAATAATGCTCTCTGGAGACAGGTTTAAAAACAACGTGTATTTGGCTATGTGCTTCACGTCTCCGCGTCGAAGTAGTGTACCTTCTAGTCTGCGTGTAGTGATCTAATTATCTGAAGTGCTATGTGGTGTATACCGCTATTTGGGACGCAGCCGGAGCCTCTACGTGAGTAATCGTACTGAACGGAGCAGGGTATCGCTTACAAACACAGGGCGTATAATTACCTCTGGGTTCCTCACTTTTGTTTATTTGATTTTAACACGGAAATAATTTTTAAAAAGTCCCAGTTTTTGTTCCGTTTTTTCTTCTTTTATTTTTGTTTTTTTCTTCTTTTTCTCCGATGAAACGCGAGGGGCATCCCAAACCGTAGGTCCTACAGACTTGTCGTTTGATCAACTGGTAGTAAACCCTCCCGCTACTCAGGCGCAAAGAATCAGCCCGATCAGCC
This sequence comes from Hoplias malabaricus, assembly GCF_029633855.1. NCBI lineage: Eukaryota > Metazoa > Chordata > Actinopteri > Characiformes > Erythrinidae > Hoplias > Hoplias malabaricus. The sequence goes on from NC_089811.1 coordinate 2,116,431, forward strand.
TGAAGGTGGCGCTATATCTCCCTATATCTCCTGCCCCGTGTGGCGTAGAGACGAAATTCTTTTTTCCTTTTTTTTTTTTTTATTAATAAACTTTATTAATTAATACAAATATATGTACAGTCCTTCCAAAATTCCAGCTTACATAAATTATATACTCATACATCCAAACATTTAATTACACATACAAACGAGCACAGTCTCATATATTTAGAGTGTCCCAAAGAATAGAGTCTTTAAAAAGTATATTAAGAGTCTTTTGTTTTTTTAATTCAGTCCTAATACTCTTCACAACCGCATCACTAGAGACAAAAGACTGTTCTATTGTCATTTTACATCGTGTTTTCCACAACTTAGACTTTACCAAACATATAATATACCACATAAAATGACATTTATATTCATCAATATTACAATCAAAAATGCCATAATAGATACTTTTAATATTTACATCAAAATTTAAACCTATATCCTTTACTTTTTCCCACACTTCTTTAGACCTATAGCATTCTAATAAAAAGTGATCCAGAGATTCTTCCTCTTGACATAATGGCATTGGACACTTTATAGTTTTAATAAAACAACTCCATTTTACTAAAAGTCTGACTGGTAACCTCCTTACTGCTATTAACCTGGTTGTATCTCTAATAGTCTCAGATATATTTTTGTTAAGCATATTTTTTAGACATATTTTATTTTCCTCTTTATTTAGTTCTCTAAATTCAAAATTCTGTCCATAAATTTTATCACTCACTATTTTATATATGCTTTTATTTGAAGCATTTATCCAATCAATGTTCAAATCATTGTATTTATGTATAAAATCTGAAAAGATTAATTTATAATATGGAATAGACCCTCTAGCTTTACCTTCTTTAGATTTCCAATTTGTCAAATCTCCTATCCACTCTACTTGTCGTTGAAATCCATTTTGAATAATTTTGCAAAAGGAAATTTTTGTTTTAATAGAGAAATCAATAGCACCTAAGCCTCCTAAATCACGTCTTTTATAAATCAGTTGTCTTTTAGTAACTTCTCTAGTTGTATTCTACGGAGCCCCTAAAGGGACTGGGGTAAAAATAAAAAAAACACTATTGATTTTGCGTTACCTCGCAAATGTTTGCGTTCCCTCGCAAACATAATTGCGTTCCCTCGCAAATCGTTTTGCGTTCCCTCGCAAACTCAATTGCGTTCCCTCGCAAATCGTTTTGCGTTCCCTCGCAAACATAATTGCGTTCCCTCGCAAATCGTTTTGCGTTCCCTCGCAAACATAATTGCGTTCCCTCGCAAATCGTTTTGCGTTCCCTCGCAAATTATACACAATTGTCTTTGGGGCTCATTCAACACATCAGGACACTGCAGTTTCCAGGTAAATCCAGCCAATTGAAACAGATATTATATATGTATTTATTTATCTCTACAAACACAGTTAGTTAAGCTAAATAAATTGCCAGTGCGACTCGTTCATACATCTGTAAGGAACTGCCTAACATCAGAGGAAGTTGTGAACAACAAGTTTATATACGTTCATCCTGAAAGTGCTAGTCAGAACGCCGAAGCTCCAAGTATCACCATAGTAACAGGTGTATGAGACATAGGCGGCTTCGTGAAAGAAAGAAAAAATGTGGACGGCGCACTGGGGCAGGGTTCAAGCTAAGAATCTTAATAAAAAGCCTTTACCAAGCAAAGTCTCACAAAAATACGGTGATTCAGTAACAAGATGGAGGGTGTAAGGCAGTGGCTCAACACAGAGATCTCAGGACACGTTGCGGACTGATTGTTACAGAGACGTGGCTCATCGCGCCGGCTCCAGACACGGTTGTGGAGCTAGCGAGCCGGTCCCTACACCATGCGTTTCGTTTTATCTGGGAATTCTGTTTTTCTTTGGGAGTTGTAAAAACGGAATACAATTTGGGAGTTGTAAAAACGGGATACAATTGTCTGCCAGAAAAGACTTTTACACACATACACACATTACTCCAATACACTACCAATAGCTAAACATTTATTTAGGTGTTCACTCTCCATTCACTCCCACTGTTTAGAAACATTGTTTATTGTCTGTATCTCTGTACTGTTCACATAACCTTTGTCCATGCGCTTGCACTTTAAATTCTCTCATCCTCATTTCATAGCAATTAACAAATCCATCCAACTCTGTTACTTATTATGACTCTGTCCACATTCCGTACTACACTGGTTAGCTGCTAGCTTTTCAGTATCATTTAAGCTGCTGCACTATATATAATGCTGCCAGATTATACTGATAACACTGTATTTCACAGCTGTACTTGTATTGTCTAATTGTAGGTTCTAGCAACGAATCTGTAAATGTAATCTTGTACTTGGGCTATAACATAGATGTTCTAGTCTATTAATCAGCACAGGGGCATGTAGGTGATTCAATCATTTACATTTTGATTTGCTTTTGTATGTAGCTAAATGTCTGAATTGTATAGGCTTTGATCGAGAGCTTAGAAACAATCACTGGAATGGAATAAACCTGAAGCTGATAATTCTGATTTTAATCTTATGACCTAGAAATGGAGGAGGACCTTGAAAGTTTCCTGAGGTCAAGAGGAGTGTCAGAGGAGGACCTGGATAAAATGAAAAGGGACAAGGTACAGTCATCACATTCCTAAGAAATTCTGTCTTGGATTTCATCAAATGAAACCAGACGTATATCGTCACTGTCCAATCAAATATAATTGCACTCCACAAGGTATGGTGCCAGCATAAGCCCACATGTGTTAAATCACAGACAGAAGCAAGTTTACAACACTATGTATTGATTATTCATTTAAATTATTTTATAGCTGATATGAAGATTTTGGCATTAAACCAAACCCTGGGGTCTGATATTTGAGTTTTACAGTCAAAGTGGAATTTCAGAGATATTCAGAATATCTGTAAATGTTTGACTGTAGTAAATATATGTCTTTGTTTTGTAGAATATAAATGTTCTCTGTTGTATATCTGTAATCCAGATTGTCTATTCAGGTGTGTTACTTGCATTTCTACTGATATAAAGCAAATCTGTAATGTTTGTATTTTGTATTTGTAGATTGACAGGTCTGTCCTCCTCATTATGACAGATGAAGAAAGGGCAAAGTATATTAGGTCATACGGTGATCGGCTGGCTGTTATTTCCTTTTGCAAACAGAAAGATATTTGTGCTGACAAAGGAACTCTTTTAGAAAGACTGAAACAGAAAATCTTTGCAAGAAGAACTGGGTCAAAACAACACGAGCCAGATATAGCAACCACACTGGAAAACGGGATGTCAAGACATAACAATAAGAATGCACAAAAAAGCTCAAGAAGACTCGAAATTGGGTGGCTTCACTTTTCCAAAAATGACTATCATCAAGTGAGGACAAGGAATGGAGGTGGAACAAGGCATATGTTGCTTGATAAATATACAACAGTTGCTCAGATTATGGAAATGGGAAAAAATCTTTTTTTCCAAAATGGCCACTCACCTAAAGGAGCAGAAGAGGACTTTACATTTACAATTTGTGATTTTAAAAGAAATCAAGTCTCTATGGAAAGCACACTCTTCCAGCTCTATGAAGAATGTAAACTGAAAATGCTGAGACTTTACATCTGCACAAAAGAAAAAGTTTCTTCAGTCATGATCCATGAAACATCTTCAGACAGTGATGACAACACAGAATGGCCTTCTTCAAAGAGTTTACCTCACAGATCTCTCACTGAAGAGGTATTTGAAGTTTTATTGTTTCTGTGCTTTTGAATTGCTGCCTCAACAATTACTAGGAAACTGGGAGAAATGCATTGACAATGGCCAGAAAATATGTGTCTTTATAAATTGTCAACAAAACAAATGGATTGATAAAACCTGTTTCAGGAATAATTTAATCAGGTGGTATGACAAATATTCATATGGATTTTGGTTGTTATTTTTTATTTTAAAAAATCTGTCTTAAGTTTTTAAGTTAAAGTAAATGGTGCAAATACATGTCAGCAGCACGTTATGAAATGAATTTATTTTATTGAATATATTGAGAATTAACATTCAATTAATATTTTACAGATTTTGAAAGAACAGGGACTACAAAGACACAAAAGACAAAAGATGTTTGATGTCAGCCAGAACCAGCATAGCAGTGCTGCACCCTCTGAGACCTTAGCTGATGAAGTCCCAGGGCCTTTAAATTACCTACATTCAACACCAAATGAAGGTAGAAGCTATGCAGTCATGCACTCCACCCAGGACTTTCAAGATGAGAATATAATACACATTTCGTCTCATGCAGAAGAATGTCTGAATGAAACTGGCATAGTGCAGTCCTCACATGAACTCCAGGACACTCCTAGAGAATATGAGGTGCCTGAATTCAACAATCAAGCACACAATGAAATGCAACAATTGATTTTGATACCAGAAGATTCAGAAATAGAAGTTGGACACCCATATTATGAAACGGTTGATGAGCTTGCATCAACAATAGAGTGGGATTTTGAGTATAACCACAAGGATATAACAAAGGTAATAACAATGAAGGAATGTCTGTCGCTGTTTTTGGTTGGTTGGTCCAGTAGTTTGTATATCATATTCACATGTTTAATTAATTTTGTTTTACAGAATGATGAGAGGAATGAAGTCCAAGATGTGGTATCTACAGAAAATGACCCTCCATCACCATCATCAGTGGGTCCTGTTAATGCAGAAGATTTACAACATGTACAGGTGACTCATACAATATCAATGTTATTTATTTATTTAGATTAAGGGTAATTCTGGTTTAAAGTTTTAGCTGAAATTCTTCATTAACCTTCTTAGCATGGACTTGATGGCTTTATTTTGTAAAATTATTTTTCACATATTACTGTAGTCATCAACTTATACACTGAATGATTACTGCATAAGGAACACATACATTGTATCTACATTCGTTGTCCATTTTATTAGCTTCACTGACCATGCAGGAGCACTTTGTAGTTCTATAGATGTAAAGTCAGAGACGGTAGCTCATTTGTTGCTGCAGTTTGTCAGTCCAGCAGTGACACAGAGTGGTTCAAAAACCTTCAGCAGCACTGCTGTGTCTGATCCACTCGCACCAGCACAACACACACTAACACACCACCACCACGTCAGTGTCACTGCAGCGCTGAGAATGACCCACCACCACATCACACCTGCTCTGTGGGGGTCCTGAGCGCTGAGGAACAGGGGGAGAGGGGGACAAGAAAATATTCTAAGAAACAGGTGTACTACAGTCTGTAATTGTAACTATAATGTGCTCCTGTGTGGTCAGTTGATCTGGTAATATGGATTACAAGTGTAAATACAAATAATGTTTTCCTAATCCAGTGATTAAGTGGCAAAATAAGTTGATTATTTGAATTTAGTATAATTTACTATCGCAATGAGCAAATGTATCTAACATAGTTTAATGCAAAGGTTTTCATTTTCACAGAAACATATTGGAAATATGTGCAAAAGGCAAATTTTAAATATATATTATTCTGCTTAGTTAATTTCAGGCAATAAATAGAACTACACAATTAAATATTAAGAGAATGTCATAATTAAGAAATTAACTTGTAGACTTTGTTATTTTCACTTAGAAAATTAAAACGCTGTTGGTCTAGGAGAATACAATATTTTGCTTAGAAGTCTATATGCTTGGTGTACCATAAAATGCTAAACTGTTTGTGTGTCCAAAATGGGCATAATTAATAACCTGCCCACAGGATTGTGGACCAAAGTTACATGATAAATAAGTATGCATGTTAGTAAGTAAATAAATTATAAGAAAAATCAGATACTTTAATAAATGTCTTGAATCTATTTCTGTATTTACACAATGAAGTAAAATCTGAGCTATTTCTATATGTCTATATTTATTTAAATCTTTCTTTATTTCTACATTTATTTATTCTTGTATTTCTATGTCTATGTTTAATATCCTAAAGCAGGATTGGTCAGCCTGGCAAAGCAGTACACAGCTCAGTGGCTCTTTTGTCTGGACAGTATTATCACATATCACAGACTGGGGACACAACAGAGACATGAACGATATGTACAGATGTGCAGCAGCACAGTGACTGTGTTAAAACAGGTCAAAACAACTCTATTCACACTTTAGATGTGTTTTTTTTTTTTTTTTTTTTGAAGTTAAGACTATAAAGACAGATAGTTAAGATGATTTGTTTGAGACAGACAGAATTGCTGCTGTCCCTCAGCTGTCTGTGTTCCTGCAAGATTAGTCCCCGTTCATAAATCTAGCAATGCCTCTGCCAAGCATGGATAGAATGTATAGATAAAAGAATGGAGAGAGCTTTTACCCCGTTTTATACAGTCACTGTATGAGCAGCATGTCTCTGTTGTGTTCCCAATCTGTCAGTAATACTGTCAGGACAGAAGAGCCACTGAGCCATGTACTAGTATGCCAAGCTGACCAATCCTGCTTTAGAGTAAGTTTAGGACGGCCCTCATACAGACAGAAATACAGGAAGACACATATGCAGAAAAAGTGAAGTAAATAAACAAATGTTGAATGTGGAAATACAAAAATAAATGTATGAATAAATAAATATGAATACAGATATAGCTCAAATTGAAGTTAATTTATGTAAATATAGAAATAGATTCAAGATATTATTTGTGCATTAATGTATATAGTTATGCTTTTATTTATTTATAATAATAAAAGTTGAAAGCATTGGCCAGAAGAATCAGGGTGAGAATTAGTGCCTTGTATGTGTCAGAATAATTACATACAAAATTTGGGCATTAGTAATGCTGTCTCACTAAAGTTTTATTTATGAATTTCCTTATCTTTCTATACAGCAAAACATAGAAATTTCTTGCACACAAGAGGAGTCTTTTGCACCTGCAGAATCAGTGGTTGAGAAACGGTATGCTGTAATACGTCGGGTTAACGTTGTGGATGACCTTTTAGACATATTCATGGACAGCAAAATAATGAAAGTTGGTCTAAAGATGGAGTTCAAAAATGAGCGGGCCCTGGATGACAATGGAGTTTCAAGGGAGGTTTACACTGCTTTCTGGACAGAATTTCTGGAACAGTGTGAGGGTGAAGAAGAGCGAGTGCCAAGGTTGAGACCTGATTTCTCTGAAGCACAGTGGCAAGCACTTGGAAGAATCTGGGCAAAGGGTTACATTGATCATGGTATAATTCCAGTGAGACTATCAAAGGCTTTCATTTTAGCTTGCATATTTGGAATTGATGCAGTGGATGAAGATGTCCTTATGTCTTCTTTCTTCAACTATTTGTCTGCTAGTGAGCTATCAGTTGTTGAAAAGGCACTTAAAGGCAGAATTGGAGATGATGACAAGGAAGACTTGCTTGACCTTTTCTCAAGGATGGGGTCACACAGCCTTCCTTGCAAAGAAAACACACGCATTGCCATTGAAACAATGGCACATAAAGCCATTCTTCAAGAGCCAAAATTTATAATGGACTGTTTCTCTCATAGTCTTACCAGTGCACAGCTGAATCTGGCAGACAAAGAGAGTGTGATGCATCTGTATGCATGCAAAAGGCCAACAAGCAAAAAAGTTTGTGAAATGTTACAAACATCCTCTGTGTTTCTATCTCAAAAGGAGCAAACAACATTCAGTTACTTGCAGCGCTACATTAGAAATGTTGATCAGCGTAAACTAGAGATGTTCTTACGCTTTTGCACTGGTTCATCTGTAATTTGCACAGAGAAGATAGATGTAAGTTTCAATGCTGTATCTGGTTTGAGCCGAAGGCCTGTAGCTCATACTTGTGGAGCTGTACTCGAAGTTCCTTCAACATATAGCTCCTATCCAGAATTTCGCACAGAATTTGATAACATCTTGTCTGGTGATTTTTTTTCCATGGACATACTATAAAATGATTAATAGATTGGTGCCACTTTAGAATAAGAATACACTTATAAAGGTTTATCCATAATTTAAAATCTGTTTATTAATGATTATTAAATGTTGTTAATGCATTAAAAGTCATTAATAAGTTTACCTGTATACATATTAGATACATGTATTCTTATTTTAAGGTAGTACCAATAATTTAAATGAAATGAGTTTTATTCAGTTAAGCTCCATTGCTGGAATTAACACTGTCCATAAGACATAAAAAAGCCATCTGCTGGACATCTGGCGTAAACTTGCACATGCAGACTTATAAATGTTATTATAGTTATATTTGTTCCTAATGTTGCACATCTACACAGATTTGTTTACCTTGCCTCAAAAGTAATATCTTGATATGTGAAACCATTTTAAATCTACAACAAATACCTAATGTTTTTCATTTTTAAATTGTTTTAAGTTATCATAAAAATAATAAACATGCAAACATATAAAAAGCTAAATAAGCCTACAGCAATCGCAAAATGAGAAAGGTGTTTTGTTATTAGATTTATTATTTTATGATTTATGGTTTTACTTGCTAAGAAAGTGTTTTGTTTTGTTTTTTCAGTGCATTGTTAAAAGTGCAAATACACACGTTTGTGTCAGGTTGTGTTTTAATATACCTAAAAATAAACTGGCTTTAGTTATTATAAAGCCTGTAACAATTTACAATGTACATTATGTCCCTTTTTAATGTACCTTTATATATATATAGTATATATTTAAGTTACAAAATATTCAAATTTTGATATTTGTTGTTGGATGGAATCTTTTAAAGCCATGTTCCCATTTAAATAAATGGAATTATAACTCAAATATTTTTCTGTTTGTTTACTACAACATCATGACCATCTCCTTGTTTCTACACTCACTATCCATTTTCTCAGCTCCACTGACAATAGAGGAGCACTTTGTATTTTTGCAATTACAGACACTGCAGACCACTACAGTGTCATTGAGAATGATCCACCTCCCATATCATACCGGTTCTATGTAGGTCCTGACAATTGAACAGTGTTGAAAGGAGCAAACAAATTATGCAAAGTGGACTACAGACTGTAACTGTAGAACTATAAAGTGCTCCTGTGTGGTCAGTGGAGCTGATAAAATGGACAGTGATTTTAATCTAGTGATCTGAATTGCTGTGGTTCCTAAATGATTCCACTTACACCAATGACTTGTTGCTATGGTGGCATCCTATTACATCAGTACAATGCTCAATTTCAGTGAGCTCTTTAGAATAACTTGTTTTACAAATGTTTGTAAATGTGGGCTGCTTTTTTGTGGGCAGGTTTTTGATTGTATACACCTGTAGCATACGACTGAATGAAACACCTGAATTTACTAAGAGTTCCCAATATTTTGTCCTTAGAGTGTGTCTCTTACAGAATTTAAACATTTACATTAGTAAAAAAAAAAATAAGGCACATATTTTTATTCTGAGGATTTTTCTTTTTTTTGATCCTGCAGTTTGGGCCAAAAAGGCAACATGTCTCATTCGAATGTAAGTATGTGAAAAGAATATGCGTACAGACTGTATACAAATTTCGAATGTCATTTAACAACAAAACAAAAGAGAAACATTTTCTATCATATTATTTCACTGAGGACTATCAGACATGCTTTTGTATTTAACACACTAATCTTACTTTAAAGAAATGAAAAGAATAAAATGTTGCTCTTATGATCATATGTGTCACCACTACAAAACGACTACATAGATGATTTTATAACATCTCTCAAAAATATGTACAAATCAATAGCTTGATATGGATCTCTTGGGAGTGTCAACTGGGATTCAGCCATAATTATATTACAAAGGTCATATACATCTGGATCACATGGCACTGACTGGCGAAATGTACATTCAGTTTTGCATGTATGAATGTCCTCATCTTCAGCTGAATGAAGAAAGTCTCTGGTTCCATACAGTTCTGGCAGTCCATACATTGTGTTTGGCCGGCCACTAGGAACACTGTCATTCTTTGATGGTCTGATGGTGTGCGAATCCCACACGTCTGCAGTGTCATCCAGCTCATCCTAGAAAAAAGGTTTTAAAAGATGTACCAGAAAACACCAAAATTAATTTCAGTATTACAATCCCTAACAATGTCCCTATTACTACAATGTTTAAAATACAAAGTACAATTATTAGACACATATACTTTTACCAATAAACATAACGTACAAACATCTCCAGTGCCAACTTTGCCTATTCATTCATTCATTCATTGTCTGTAACTCCTTATCCACTTCAGGGATACGGTGGTTCTGGAGTCTACCCGGAATCACTGGGCGCAAGGAAGGAACACACCCTGGAAGTGGTGCCAGTCTTTCACAGGGCGACACACACACACACTCACACTTATGGACACTTTTGAGTCACCAATCCACCTAACGTTGTGTGTTTCTGGAGCGTGAGAGGAAACCGGAGCACCCGGAGGAAACCCACGCAGACACAGGGAGAACACACCACACTCCTCACAGACAGTCACCCAGAGCGGGACTCAAACACACAACCTCCAGGACGTGCCGCCAACTTTGCACATTTATTAAATTTAAATATAACTTAAATATACGGTAATGACAAACACCATCTCCAGAAATGTGGGGATGCTGTGCAAATCATTCACCTATTTTGAATTTGATGCCAGCTTAGGGTTACAGAAAATTTGGTATGAGAGCATATTTACCTATGTGCTGCATCATTTTGTGTTTTATCCCAAAACGCTGTATGCTTGGGAACTGAGAAGACCAAGTTCTGTAGTTGTGAAATAACAATTTCACCATTCTTGCTAAGATTTCAGGTGCTTAACAGTTTGGGTGTCTGTTATAATTGTTTTCAGTGGGTAACAGGTCTGGATTAATTTAGCTCCTGGACTCTTTACTAAAGGAGACATGTAGAATGTGGACTGTCCTTCCAGTCACTCCATAACCTGTATATTTATTATTCAGCTTTATATATATATATATATATATATATATATATATATATATATATATATATATATATATATATATATATTAGTCCCCATTTTTAGTTCTGAAAGACTCTGCCTCTCTGCTTTTGTTGAAGTAACTGTCTACTGAACTACTGAACAGAGAAGGTTGTCTACTGGAACAATGATTTGAAGCAATGCAGTGAAATAAGGATGTTGGATTTTCAGCACCCTGCCTCATCCACAACTCCCCAAATCATCCCAAAAGTACTGGGTGGGACACCATCATTCCAGAAAACACATTTCCAGAACTCAATGCTGGGGGCTTTATATGCTTCTAGTTCCCATATGGCTTTATTTATGGTGACAACAGGTTTGTGTTTATCTGCTCCTGAGAGTCTTATTCTATTGCCAATACTTCTGTACAGGGACTAGACAAGTTGTGTACATTGGCACATCTTTGTCAGCAATTGGTGCAAGTTAAAGTAGCTGAATGTATTCATTAAAAGGGGTGTACACAAACAATTAGAAATATTTTGTTGTTTATTTATAGCCTTGCTAAAATAAATAATAAAAAAAAAATAACCAGCTTAACAACCCCTGTAAAAGACTGGCACCCCCTCCAGGGTGTATTCCTGCCTTGCACCCAGTGATTCTGGGTAGGCTCCGGACCCACCGTGACCCTGAACTGGATAAGTGGTTACAGATAATGAATGAATGAAGGAATGAATTAATGAATTTATACTATGTTTAACAGATTAGGATATGGTTTAGTCTGTATAAACTGTTCAGCCTCTTTAATCAAACACCATCTTAGCACTTATCAAATCAACACCCATCAAATAGCTAATTCATCAACTCACCTGTATGAGGCCCATGCAGGAGAACTGAAGAAGGCTTTTGTCCAGAAATTCTCCATCAAAGAGCCCCCTTTCCTTGAGGTCAGCAAAGAGAGCTATCCAAAACTGCATGCATTCTTTCCTTAAGAAACCCCACCAGCTTTCTATTCTCTGGTTGGCTGTGCTTGCTCCATCCAGATAGCTCTCTATGCTTCCATGGCGATTCCTTCTGAGGAAAAATTGAAAATCACGTACGTGTCCATTTTCTGTCCCACAGTCTCCTCTCACGATTTCTGGGCAGCCCCCCAAACGCTGAACTGCTTGGATGTAATAGCCTCCAACCAACCTTGGGTCGCTACTGGTAGTATAAGCATTCAGCCAGATTATTTTCCTGGAAAACCCATCTATACATCCATTGATGCAAATTCCATAATGCTTCAGCTTATCATAGGAGTCTAAGTGCCAGATGAAGTTTGGTCCTTTTGAAAAATAATTCCGTCTACACAGCCTCTTTGCTCTTCTGAGTGCGACCCCTCTGGGGTCTAACTCCTTGAGAATCAAACGGACATCCTCCTTTCTCACTCGAAGCCCATTTAATCTACATTTAGCATACATCCATCGGTATCCATGGAGTTGTCCCGAGCTCTGCAGTTGCGACTGAACGAAAGTAATAACACTATGTAGATTAGAGTAATCCTTCCTTCTAGAAAGTCCCATAGACCGCAACAAACGTTTCAGTTGGCGCTCCCCAATAACATATCCATGTTTACCGCTGAGAAGAGATGCAATGTCTTTATATTTCAGTCCAAGATCAAAGTAAAATTCAGCGAGCTGCTCCATAGTTCACCTGACACACACAGCAAGCACACAATCAAAAGTAAGCACAGTACTGTACCATACGGAGCCCACAAAGTATTTGCGAGGGAACGCAATTGTGTTTGCGAGGGAACGCAAAACGATTTGCGAGGGAACGCAATTATGTTTGTGAGGGAACGCAAACATTTGCGAGGTAACGCAAAACTATTTGCGAGGGAACGCAAAATCAATAGTGTTTTTTTATTTTCCCCCCAGTCCCTTTAGGGGCTCCGTAGTATTCCATATAAAGTTAACACATATTTTATTAATTTTTTTTAACCATATATCAGGTGGAGGGAAAATACATGCTAAGAACAGAATCTTTGATAGAATAAATGTTTTAGTAATATCTATTCTAGTCTTATAATTTAGTTTTTTATCTTTCCATTTCTCAACTTCTTCTTGAACTTTTTCTGTTTTCTGAGACCAATTTGCATCTACACAACCTGTGTTATCTATATAAATTCCTAAAATGTTTATTTTTTGGAATTCAGGAATGTTGATTTTGAATTTATTATTTGGATCTCCTATCCAGACACTTTCTGATTTATTTACATTTAATTGTGCCCCCGAAACTTGTTCATAAATTTTAAAATGATCGTAAATAATGTCTAACTCTGATTGAGATTTAATAAAAACTGTTATATCATCAGCATATGCAGTAATTATTATTCTTTTATCTCCTAATTTAACACCCTGAAGCCTCTGGTCTGTTTGAATGTTCATTATTAATGGACTTATAGCCAAAACATAAAGTGCTGCACTAAGTGGACAACCTTGTTTAACACCTCTATATATTTTAAACTGTTCAGTTAAATGTCCATTTACATTAATCTGTATTTTAGACTCAACATATAGACACATAATCATTCTAATAAAAGTTAATGGAAATTTATACATTTTTAACACTTCCCATAAATATTCTCTAGAGATATAGTCAAACGCTTTCTTTTGATCTAAAGCAACTATGTAAAAGGATTCATTGGTTTTAGTACAAACTAACTCTCTTAAAATACCTAAATTATCCCACATCAATCTTCCTTTAATAGCACAGGTCTGTTCTTTGGTGATAATTCCATCAAGAACATCCTGCAACCTATTCATAATAATTTTTGCATAAATTTTATAATCAATATTCATTAAAGTGAGATGTCTCCAATTATTGATATTTTTATCACCTTTTTTATATAATAGTGACATCACACCTTCATAAAAGGTGTCGTACATAAATCCTTGTTCCACACCTTCATTAAATACTCTAGTTAATAATTGGGAAATATCATACATACATTTGTTATAAAATTCAGCAGGTAACCCATCTTTTCCAGGAGACTTTTTTAAATTTAATTGTTTTATTGCTGTAATGACTTCACTTTCTATTATTTTGTCAGCTAAAAAATCATACTCATTATTATATTCAAAATTTAAGTATTTTCTAAAATGTTTATTATCTATTTTAATTTCTTTATACATCTCTTGACATAATATTTGAATAGATTTTCTAATCTCGTCAGGCTGATTAACAATTTTACCCTTTTCTGAATAGATTGATCCAATATAAGAGCTTTGTTTCCTTTTTGTGTATACAGACATAATTTTAGCTTTATTATGAATTTCCTCCATATTAGCACCTGCTAGAGTTTGTAGATTTGAATATAGATCATTATTCATTGAATCTATTTGTTCCCTCAATTTTGACATAATACTTTCATCTTCATCACTTCTCTTTGTACACTTTAATTTAATATATTGCATCATTGTTAAATTATATTTGTCATTTTTTTCCTTATTGTACGTCCGACATTTTCCTTTAAAAAAATCTCTTATCTGTGTTTTTAGAACTTCCCACAGCTCTCGATCATTTTTAGTAAAAATTTTTAAAGATTTTATTCTATCAATCTCTCCTTTTAAATCTAATAATACTGCAGGAATTTCTAAAATTTGTGTATTTAATTTCCAATAATTCTTTTTAGTTTCACCCTTTACATTTAAATTACAGATTACAGCTAAATGATCAGAATCAATAATCATTTTTGTTTTATAAGTATAAACTTCTAACCCTTTATTTATATAAATTCTATCAATTCTGGTCTTACAAATAGTACTAAATCTGGTAAAATCTATTTTATTAGGGTATAGTATTCTAAAAACATCAGAAAAATCTTGTTCTAACATCATTCTTTTTAAAAAGGGACCTTCTCTTCGTATAGCTGCTGGATTTATTGTTATTCTATCTATATCATCTGTTATTGTATTAAAATCACCACAAACAATTGTCAAAAAACCTGTACACAATAACACTTTCAATTTTTTAAAAAGCTGGATTTTTTTTACTGTACTTTGTGCTGTATAAACATTAATAATTCTCATTTTTCTACCACTGTGGAAGCAATCCATGCACATTAGTCTTCCAGGAATAATTTCTCTACTTCTTATAATCTGGAAATAATTATTATAAAATAGAAAACCAATACCATCTGCTTTGCAATCACCAACAGAAAAATAGGAGGGTCCTTTAATCCATAGTTTTCCTGTTTCATTAATATCATCTAATGTAGCTAATCTTGTTTCTTGAATACAAACTAAATCTAAATATTCTTTACTTAAGGATTCTAATTTTCTCTCCTTGTTTAATTTAGACTGAATTCCTCTTACGTTACAAGTGGCTATTCTAATACCTACAGTGGACATATTTTATTATGGATTTTGATTTCTTTTCTTTTTTAGAACACTTTTTTTGTTTGCATTACCTACTTTTCTTGGTGACAATTTGCGTTTTTTCTGTTGTAATATATTTCCCTTATTGGTGTCCTGTCCTTGATTGCAGATTGAAGATTTTCTAAAGTCAGTTGTCGGCAACATTGTAGAAGCAGGATCAATAGGAATGTTTTGTCCTGAAGATGGAGATACCTTTACGTTCTCAGAAGAGAGGTCTCCACTCGAGTCTTTATCTGATCTGGAAAAGTCCTCATCAGAACTTTCAGACGAAGAGCTGCTGCTACTGCTGTTACTACTGTCATCATTTGAAGATCCACTGTTGCTTTTTCCATCTTCATCCGCTTTTTGCACTTTGCTATTGACTTCATTTCCTCCATTCACCTGTTGATTTTGGATGTGACCAGACTCTTCTATATGAGAAGTTCCTTCTGCGTTCTGATCAGCATTTTATGGTATCTGTTCCTGTTCAGAGTCTTTGCTTCCAACTGCAACTCTTTCTTGTTCCATCTCACTTGGTATATTTTCTTGTTCTTGAGTAACCATATCTGAGAGTCTTGACATTGCTTTAGAGCGATTTACATATGATTTAGGGCACATAAAAAAATTGTGCCCTTCCGCACCACATAGTGAGCATATAGCTGTTTCTCTACATTCTTTTCCTTTGTGGCCAAAGGAACCACATTGCCAACATTTAATCTTCCCACAATCTTTGGCCTGGTGATTTTCCTCTTGGCAAATAAAACATCTTGCCACTTGGCCTTGATATGATATTTTACCATTGTGGGGGCCCAAAGATATGGAGTTAGGAATGTGTAATTCTCTGCCATTACTGTCTCTCTTAAGTTTCACTTGATACTTTCTGATGCCATACCATAAACCAAACTTGTCGACTGGTTTGACTGCAGGTTTCAAAATATCACAAAAACGATGCAAGTATGTTTCAACATCTTCGTCTGAAATTCTCCCCGTCCAAAACTTGACAATGATTGTTTTAACATCAAGGCTTACAGGTGAGAAAATCTGAAAATCCTCCCACTTTTTTGGGTTATTTCCATAGATTTCAAGAAAAATACGAATACCTCGTTCATTTCTGAAACACAGCTCGAAATCTCTCCTGTTTGGAAGGCTTATGAAAGAATAAATATCTTCTGCATGGAGCCAATGAGACTGGAATATCAAATCGCCAACAAAGTCTCTGTTAGGAGGTTCACCTAAACCAGTAAAGGTGATTTTCACCCAGTATTTAACTTGGCGTTCACTATGTGCCTTGTGAGATGCCATAATGGCACAACCGCCGAAGCGGTGTCGTATAGCTTCAACAAGAAAGTATCACTAAAAAAAATATATATATATAAACGGGAGAAACAATAATAAACTTGACGTTAGACTGCAAACACCGCGAGGTGCTGCAGAGTACAAGCACTACTTGTCTTTTTTCCCTGATTCCTCCCAAGTACACATCTCTGCAGGCCGGAAACCAGCAAGTGGGGGATCTAGATGTTTTGTGGGAAGGCGAATGTAGGAAATGCAGCCTTTGTGTTTTGAAAAAAGGGCATAGTTTATCTCCAACAGAACTAGGTACCCTCCACTAGTTGTAGTTTAAAATATTACATTTCAGTGAAAATTAAATACATAGCACTCCTGATATTTTAATGATATATTTGTGTTAATCTGATCATGGGGTGAACTGCAGACTTATGAAATCCATTAGGTCTCTCATGTCTATGTAGCAGACTTGAAACTGCGCTGGTCACAGAAGCAGACACACACACACACACACACACCAGGGAGTGGAGATCTGGAGATTTATTCTGAATAAAACAGCATGGGGCACAGTAAACTCATGCAGTAAATCAGCACCCTCTCTCACCCTACACCATCCACTACGCTTCTAACGAATCCCTAATCATATAAACAGTTTCATATGAAGAGAATAAAATACACTGATGAGGGTTAATTTGTACCTGACCACAGATATGAGGAATTTTGTGATGCATGACCTCATCTACTCAT
This sequence comes from Hoplias malabaricus, assembly GCF_029633855.1. Classification (NCBI taxonomy): domain Eukaryota; kingdom Metazoa; phylum Chordata; class Actinopteri; order Characiformes; family Erythrinidae; genus Hoplias; species Hoplias malabaricus. Next base: position 2,133,683 of record NC_089811.1, read on the forward strand.
TAACAGTGTCAAACAAGTTCCGTACAGAACTGTTTAATGCTGAGCTACTACAAAGAACTCAAAAACCCATGTGAGGAAAAGAGGAAAATAATAAAAAAATATAAATGAAATAATTACATGGATAAAATGTAATATTTTGATCGTGTAGTGTTTTAAATACTACATTAGAGCCCGACAGATCTCAATATTTCATATAAACCCTTATTACAATCACACAACACTGAACATACCTGAATAAAACAGCATGGGGCACAGTAAACTCATAGTAAGCACACAGCACATCAGCACCCTCTCTCTCACCCTACACTGGTGACGCCAAAGAAATGTGACCGTGTTATACATCGCTAAATATCGTTCATATTTGACACAAAACAGACGTTCCAACATTTTCTCCTGAGATATTATATTACACGTAATCACAATTTCATTATTTAGTGGCTTAATACTGCATTCCTCAAGGAAAGAGAGCAGCAGGTCTCACCCGTACAGCTTCCACTGTGTTTCTAATGAATCCGGGGGGAAACCGCTGCATGTGCACTTTGAGTGTTACATTAATTAAGACCCCAGCTAAAACAGGTTCAGGGGGGAACCCAAAACGGTTAGGAAAATTTAACTTATTACACTTCAAGCATATAGTGACACACACACAAAAAAAAGAAATAAAGTTTTGGTGAAGTTCACAATAGCCATAATTAATTTATCACAACAAACAATATAATTATAAATAAAAATAAATAAACCAATTTAATCTCAGCTACATCTACAATCATTATTTTAATTTGATTACAGAATTATAGGACTGTATCTGTTTTGTACTCAGCACAGTATTGGATTATAATCAGGTTAAATGTGTAAACCCTTAAGTAACACTTATGGCCCACTGTTCAAATAAATATTTAAAGCAGCTCCTTTCCATTAATGGACAGTGGGAGAAATGGTGCTAATAACTTACAAACAGTCATAATATTCAGTAAACCTCCCATGACCCCTCAGTCATAGTGGGTGTATATGACACTAGAGTCAGTGCCTGTAGCTACAAGGTGAACTTAATAAGATGGAAACTCACTGTAATGTAGTTGTGGTTTAATGAATTCTGAGATAGTGGTGAAATCTTTCAGGAAATTTGGCTCAACTTAAAACTAAGAATATAAACAGACATTCAGAGAAGTTCACTGTAATTCATTTAGTTCCTTTACATGGTTTTAAATTATTCTTTATAGAAGTATGTCCTTGTTGTAGAGTATTATGTGTTACTCTTTGTGTTCAGATGATCACATATGATTTGATTTGGCATCAGTACCAGGTCAGTACCAGGTCCTGGAACCCCCTACTCAGAAAATTAGTTGAATCAAGTTTGTTTGAACAGGTCGAATAGGGTCAGAGTTGGATAACACTGGCTCAGACTGTCAGAAAGACTCCCTTTATTATTAACTGGATTGTGCATGTGAATTTGTAGAAGGACTATCATTCATTCATTCATTCATTCATTGTCTGCTTTTCCAAGTCAGTGTCGCGGCAGGTCCGGTCCGGAGCCTAACCGGAATCACTGGGTGCAAGGCAGGAACATACCAGTCCCTCAAAGGGTGACACACACACACTGAGTCACCAATCCACCTACCAACTCCTCACAGACAGTCACATGGAGTGTGGCTCAAATGCACCTCCTCCAGGTCCCTGGAGCTGTGTAACTGCATCACTACCTGCCTCACCACTGTGTCGCCCAAAGGGCTATCAATTTATTTTAATACAGTTCATTTATTCAGTTTCATTTATTTCAGAAATACACCATATGCACAAATATTTGAGGAATTTGTAACGAATGTATTCTACATTAAGTTGCACCCGTTACTAACACAGATGTGCACACACTGCCTCTCTGATCCCTGTAGAGAAACACTGACAATAGAACTGGATTCTCTGGAGTAGAGAAACATGAACCTAACACCAGGCGAGGAATATATAGCCCCCCAGCACTGAGCTGTGCTGATGAACCCATATTTACTGTCATGTCTCTTGTTAGGAAGTGAGTAGTAGCCTCTATGTGAGTAAACATTATCATTCTCAGTGTGGTCTCAGTTAAATGGTTATTCTCTTTATTTATTGTGAGAATTTCACACATTAATCCAAACACAAACAAGTCTGTGAATCACATGATGCTGAAAATGTGCTCCATATAATGTACTCAATGTTTACAAGGTACAATATTAACACTGAACACAGAACAGTTATTACATCGTCACCAGGCACACAGCTGTACGACAAAATACACAATAATCTAACACAACGTCCCAAAGAACTCACTGACATTCTCTTACACTTCCAAACAATGCTCAAACAGAGCGATCTGAGCTGCATTTGTTATAGAAATGTGTTAGAAGAAAGAAAATAACTAGGATCCCTGTTTTGTGCAGGGCATTTTACACAAAGCAGGACGTCACAGTGAACCAGACAGCCTAGGTTTCTAAAAGTATCAGACTATACACACTGTCTGAACTGTGGTGTATAAGGTCCCCTACAGTCTAGTATCTGTGCCTTAAGAATTGAGGTGAGGGGCCAGTTACAGTCCAGTTTACATGCCTTAAAAATTCTGGGGCATGGCGTAACCACAAACATCGCACTGACCCTGAGACCCTGCTCATGAACACAGAGATACCCTTCTCAAAACACTCATGCCGTTTCCGGGCCAATTACACCTCGCCGAGTCTTTGTCTCATCCGTCAGGCATAGGTTTGAATATAGGTCCAATTCCCACCCGAATGCTCAGCTCACGTCTGATTTTAAGTTGTTAAGCTGTGCACTAAAATTATCCCCAATTAAAGGTGTACTATTCTTGGTTTAAAAAATGTGAAACATCTTTATTCTATAAAATATTTTACTGTTCAATGATTTGCAAACAAAAAGCATGTAAAAAATGTAAGATAATAATAACAAAATTAAGAGAATATGACCTCTGAGAATATGAACTCTGATTACTAATAAACACTGGAAATGTACTGTCACAAAAACATGTTCAACAAGCACATGCTGAAACCACCTCATTCAAACTGCATCCAGAACACAAAATAAAAACATGTTTGTAGCTGACATGGGGCAGCAATTTCCAGGAGCTGTTATTACGTCTTTCCTTAGCAGAATTTATCATTTTACAAGAAACTAACATATTTATATATAAACGGAATAATTCATTGTTAGGCTACAGTGTTAGTTTTTCACATTGAGGATCTCCAATTTCGTTATCATCAACGATTGTTAGACTAATTGTATACAGCTGAGATGTTTCACCTTATATTTAAATGTTGTTCTCCATTCAGTATGTTGTTCCCCCAGTTGTGCTGTATATTGTTAGTCACAGCCACAAAGATTGGTCTCATCAGTCCTGTATTTAAAGATTTAAACTAGTGTTTTGTCATCTATGATGTAGTGGACGGTTAGTAATGTGGTGTATTAAAACAGCAAAAGGTTTTAAAATCCAGTGCTATTAAGTGTAGGCTACTGAGCAACAAATGAAATATCATAATGAATTTTAAACGGACGTATACTACTTGCATATGTTTCTAATTCTCTGTGCTTTGAGCTCCAAACAGATGACAATTATTCACAAAGGATATGAGAAGCCTTTTACTGTTGATTTACTGCGTCTACCATTCCTTCTCTTGTAAGGAAAGTAGTAGGAGGGTAGACATGGTTTGTTGTTTGGGTTTTATCACTCGTATGTACACGAACATGTGCTACTGCCACCTGTTTTGGTAAAAGAATGGCGTCCAGAAGTGCTGACACTAGTATGTGATGTGCAGGTGCCTTACCTGATGATGTTAGGAAATGTCTTTGTTTCCACAAGGTCCCAAAGCTGTGAACAGCCCCGTAAGTGAACCTGGAGCCTGTGGAGATGGTGACTGCCTTTTCTTTGGCTAGTGTGCATGCCTCAGTCAGTGCAACTAGTTCAGCAGCCTGTGCTGAAAAACTGGAAGGTGCCTGTAAACACAGTGTCTGTTAGTGTAACAACAGCAAACCCATGTTTTTGTCACACGTTTGCAGTCTTTGTAACTTGATCCATCTACATAGAGAATTAAATCAGGATTATCGAGTGGAACATCTTTCAGGTCTTGGAGAGCAGACGAGGTCCAGTGTGTGCAGACAGTCATGGGGCTCCCCTTCCTGTTCTGTGGGAAGGAGAGGAGCTGGGTTCAACACTGTACACCTTTTTACTGTAACATTTGTCATTTCTGTCAATAACGTGTGATATTTAGCCATCTGGCTAAACTGAGATGTGATGTCTGTTTTTCCCAGAAAGAACATGGACACTGTGTGTGGAAAGTGTAGGGTGATGTTTGCATACCCCACTATCTCTCTAGAAGCTATGACAGCCTTCTCTGCTGCTGATACTGCTCTTATGCAGTAGGGATAGCCCTGAGCTACGGTGTTTAGCCGTTGGTTTTGGTATGTGTGCGATTTCAGAGACTCTTCGCACACAGTGACTTTCCCTTTGCTGACAGATCATGTCCCAGATGTGTGACTGTTGGTTGCACAAGCTGCATCTTGTCCCTGTCCACTCTGTGGCCATTCTGTGCTCGGAAATGAAGCAGAGAGACAGTGTCAGTTACACAGGTGTACAGGAGAACATCTCAAAAGATCATCTACATACTGTAGAAGTGTACTAGTACCTGGGAAAGAGAGCTTAGCTCAGTTACCCCTCAGGGCTGTATTGAAAAAAGATTATTCAGCGTATCCTTGTGGGACACGTGTGAATGTGTGTGATTTCCCTTGAAAAGAGAAAGCAAACCAAAATTGAGAGTCTTTGTGCACTTTCAGACTAAAAAAAGCATTTTCCAAATCTATCACTGAGAACCACTGTGAATTTTCTGGGACCTGACTCAGAACAGTGTGCGGGTTTGGAACGTCTGGTGCTCGAGCGTGAATAGCCTTGTTTACTGCTTGCGAGTCTTGAACAAAGCGCCACTGCTCTGGTTTTTCCTGGAGCCATTGATTTTATTACAGACCAAATTGGAGATCTACAAGGTGAGTCCGGACATCCCATAATAATCCCTCTCTCCAACAAACTGGTCAAAACAGGGGTTATTCCATCGATGGCCTCCTTTTTCAGAGAATATTGAGCTGTGCACGGCCTGTAATCACTTTCTGGAGTGATTATTAATTCTGGAGCTCCTTTCATAAGACCATCATCATATTTGCCTTTGGACCACAGCCAAGGTTCAATGGCGTCTAGAAAATCTGCTTCATTACTGACGCTGATTTGTTGAGACAAAAGTGACACTTCAGCTCGGGCTGAGAATGACACATTTACTGTTATTCTGTATGTTTTGGACGTCTTTGAATATTCCCAATGTTCAATTTCACTAGGCTGCCCATCAGTGATTGTTAAACAAGTTAAAATGAAATTTGACATGTCTTTCCATTGTTTATTTTTTCCCTTTGCTGAGGAAATGTGAGGTACCTCCCCTCGAAACCACTGACTCTGATCTGAGGTTAAATTTACTGCGCAGTCCGTCCACTGCTCTCCAGTAAATAGAGTGTTTACAGAGACTAACTCACTGTCTCTACCTTGGAACACACACATTTGTTCCACATCAACAGGCCAGGTTTCCACACTAGCAGTGCAATGTAAATCCCCTGAGGTTTTCACATTATCATAATTAAATTTTGCCCGTAAATTATTTAAAAAGGGTAACCATAGGTTTGATTTTTCTAAACGCCGTCCCATCCACACGTGTGTAGGAATGGATAGAATTTGTGGCAAATTTAACATGTTTATCTCAATACCCTCCTTCATGCCTGACACTTTCATTCCTAATTTACACATTAGGTCCCCAGCTAAAATATTCACAATAGAAGGAAAGCATGTTTTAGGGCTGTGTCACTTCCTGCACGGTGACACCAAAGCTCGTCAGTGTAAGATTCCATTAAAGGAACTCCACCCACCCCCAATATAGATGTTTTCCTCCCTGATAAACGTGGTTCAGGGTGTAAGGATCCTGTTTTCAGAACAGAAATAGTAGCCCCAGTGTCAACTAAAAAAGTTAAAATTTGGCCTGCAATTTGTAATTCAATTATCGGCAGAGGGTTTTGTTAGAAGCATTTGATCATTTAAAACAATCTTACCAGCATCCTGATGTGTGTGTGGTGTGTGTTCTGATTCCTGTATGATTCATGCCTCCTCTCCCTCAAAACATGTGTCTCTCTCGCTACTGGTTCTCAGGACGATTAACAGCAATGTGTCCCACTTCTTTACAGTTGTAGCACTTGTATTGACAGAAGTCTCTGAAGCCAGTGCCACCTCTTCCACGTCCTCCACCTCTTCCTCTGTCCCCTCTGAAACCAGCCTTTGCCGCTTCCAGCACAGCACACTGCAGTTGGTGCTGCTCTCCTTCTCTCTTCTGTTGTCCTTTCTTCACTTTCTCATTCAGTCTTTTTTCGACATGCAAAGGCCAGGACGGTCTGTAGTCGTCCTGTGTCCACTTCCACACAGTCGTCTCTCACTTTTGTCTGAATGTCGGATTTCAAACCACCTAAGAAACGTTCTTTTAAGTGGCTTTCCCATGGGCTCATGTCGTTTCCGGGACAGTTAGCGGGTTTCTGAAGTCCTGAGCGAGCTTCGTGGAGTTGTTCCAGTTCATGTAGATAATCAGCGACAGTCTGTCCTTCTTTCTGCTCGCACTGAGACAGTTCGTCCAGATTCAGTCTGAACTGGAAACGCTGCTTCGATCCTTGTACAGAGGGCAGTCACTGAGACTCGAGAGGGTGATCCAGGGTGCCCCCCATACTGTACGTCTTCAGGAAAAGGAAGATCACCTTGTACTTTGGTCCTTTCCAGTTTCATCTTGTGTTCACATACTTCTGTCAGTTCATTCACAGAAGGTCTCCACCCGGTCACAAACTTCAGTCCTCCCTCTGAAATCGGAGGGAGATCTTCACATACAGTCTTTATGTCTTCCATTGTCCATGGTCTGAAAACATAGTCTGCCCCATCACCTGGATACTCTGCATTTGGAACGAGGTGCTCAGTCCCTCTGGGCTTTTCCTGAGGCGCTGCAGTGGGAGGAGGTCTTGCTGCTTTCTTTTTTCTGCATCTTTCTTCCAGCTCTCTGATTTGCTCTTCCAGGACTTTAGCACGTTGCTGCAATCGTTCAAACTCTTCATCCTTTTGCTGACGGAGGAAGATTCCTCTCATCTTTATTCCTTCTACCACTTTGGTGTTGGGTTGAGCTTGTGGGGGCCGGAGAGTAGCTGAGGAGGGTTGATAACGACTTCATCGCCAGCGTTCTCTTCTCCCTCTTCTGCTGTTTCATCTACATCATTATTTGGCTCGGGAGGAGGAGGAGGAGGAGGAGGCCAATCATCCAGGGATTCTTTCTGGAAATTCAAAAACTGAACACAGATTACTGTTTCTTTTTTTTCTTTAATGTGAGGTGTCTGATGTGTGTTTATGCTCCTGGGCCTTGTCCTTATCTGCCTCTTTCTACGCTGCCTTTCTCCACTCACCATAAGCACATGACACTCTGGTTTTCATGGGAAATTCCTTTTTTTGTTACTATTACAGTGCTCTTCAGCTTTATCAGACCTGTCTTGTTGAGCTTGTAATTGTTGTTTAAAGTCGACTAGTTCATTTCTATTTAATGTCCCCTCGGGGGGAAAGTGACAGTATTTTTCCACTCGTCTGATTGAACGCAGCTGTCTGGTTCCCTTTGTTTCGTGCCTCTATTAATTCACCAAAAGGAGGGTCATTGCAGTGCACTAATGGGGGCTGGGAAAGGTTTAATTTTCCCTCCCTTTGAATTATCTTGACCCATTTCTAAGATTTTTGGAGTGTCCAATAATTGAATCCCTTCACACAGACAGTATTCTACAGACGTCACACGTATAAACACTTTCTGAAATGCAAGATACTCACCAAAGAATTTGGAAAAAAAATTTCAACCACCAGTTTCTTTCCCGAGTTTCAGCACGTCAGGGGACGGGAGGTCGGTCCGTGTCCCATTCCTCAAACAGGTGAAATGGGGTTCAAGGGCTGATCATTCTCTTTTCCACTGGAACAGTGACAGTGTCAATGACAGTATTTCAAATGCCTAAGTGAGGAAAATACTGAAATAAAATGTAAAACACATGTTGAGATTTCCAACTGAGCAGGACTGGATTGATAAAAAATGTGAGAAATACATTACACCACATTGAACTAATCCCTACAAATATGGCTCAAATAAATCTAATAGAATTTCCTTATTGTCAGTAGAACATCAAACTTTAAATGTGGTTGGGTCACACTTGTCCAGTTTGTATCAAAGAAAAGGAAACTGTAGTTTTATTTTTATTTTATTTTCAAGTCTTACAAATGTATATGCATGCACTCACAGTCCAACCAATCACTTATTCACACAACCAAATATTCATAAAGTTGTCTGAGAAATGGGTTGCAGAACCCAGATGCATCAGTGTAGAACTCCAAAAGTTCCCGTTTCCAATGCCCAAAGTCTGTAGACAACAAATAAGAAACAAAAGCACACTCTTAATATCAGTTTATAACAGACAGTAGCACACCTTGCAGGTGACATTCTCTTAACACAACTAGCATGCATTTCTAAGCCTTACTAGTGATTTAACTGTAACAGTGTCAAAATTTGTGGTTATCACTCAAGTAAAAAAATCAAATGACCATCCGAGTGCCACGTGTAGCGTGTACAGAAACATACACCATATTCAGCTGATAGCATTAAACAACCTGAATGTAATCACCACGGACTGTTGTGTTTTTGAGGAAGGTATGTGAAAGACTAGATTATGTTTACCACAAATGTTTGAATTACATTAATATCTCGTGCCAGTAAAACACACTGTTTTCTGTTCATTTACAACTTACCAACAGCTAGAGAACAGAGCAGTCATCAACCTTCATCTGGACTGGAATGTTCTGTCAGAAAAGACATTTATAAAAATGGGTAACATACAATGACAGTGTGAGGAAGGAAAAAAATCTTGATGGGGTTTGTACCTTGTTTTTTGATAAACTTCTAGTGGCCAGGATCCAGTCGTGTTGAATCTGAGCTGCAAAAGATAAAAATATTCAGCTCTTTTGTATCTAAATGTAGGGCGCTCCAGACAGACAGCACAGAACTAGGACTGAACATCAGGACGACACACACATCACCATTCCCTGACGCTACAGACAACAGCCAAAGGTTTATTTGAAGGCCAAATTAAAATGGCCTAATTTGCCAATGTTAAAATTACAGTGTTCACAAAAACTCTCATTCTTAGATACGTAGATCCCACCTGCGTTATAAAAGGTATTGTTTAAGAATTAATATTTCAATCAGAAAAAAGAAATGACTCTGCAGAAAGCAATAAATAAGCAACAACAACAACAACACAACTATCCCCCTGTAAAACAGTCATCACTGCACAAAAAAGATGAACATAACTGGGCGTACAGCCAGGTATAGAAAACAGCATTTGACTAGAAGCAAACACATACAATGTGTGCCACAGTAGAATCTTTGTATAATGATATTTATCTATGACTAGTCATATTTACATATTATATGTCATTTGAGTATCAAGCAAAAACACTGACAACAGTTTAACAAAGTTTGTGATTATAGTGACTTACAAACTAATCGTTTTTACGTACCAACATAAGGGTTATATACTTCTTAAGCTAACTTCTGCTTCCCCTTGACATTTTCGTCTCATGGCGTGAATGTGAGCCGTATTCGGATTTAGGAGAGTAGGGAATGATTTTGGGACACTACCTCAAAATAGTGCACTATACAGTGAATGGGGCACAGAAATAGTACTGAACCTGGGCGTGGCATCTGACCTAAAGAGAGGGCGGGGTTTAATGTGTGTGTGGGGGTGGATATACAAACCAGTCTCACTGATCACATGCACTTTCAGACAAGGTGATCCGCTTTATTAAACTTTAAGTTTTTTCATCCATAAACAGGGAAAAGACTGAAACAAAGAAATGTGGCTTGTGCGTGTAGTCTTGTACGTACTAAAACAGCAGAGGAGTGAAATTACATTATCACAGATACTTGTGTATGATCTGTGTATAAATAAGTCTCTCACATTCAGACAGAAGGGCAGAGAAGAGGCTAACAGTTTTCCATTGGATCCTATAATGAAAATGCTAATGTGGCTAATAGAGTATAACTGATATTTTCTCCTTATTGTAAAACACTGTTGACACATGGCATTGGGCAAGAGTGACCTTAGGTTCAGGTGCAGTGCTCCAGAGCTTCATATATATTGTTTCATACTGAAATCACTCACTGTATTAGGCACATACAGTGTGTCTTAACACTCTTTCTCGTTCACACACACTCTGACTCTCTTCCCCTCAGGTGTCCAGACTGCTGCATAAGCGCGCTGAAGAAGCTGAAGTGAAGTTCGACTGTGTGTGTAGTGATGTGGACACAGCTCTACCGCTGTCCTCCATCATCTGCGCCAACCACAACCACCCCACGCTCATGCGCAGAAAAGAGGCCAAAGACTGTGGTAATCATTCATCTCCTTATTATACTTCTACAGTACAGGGACAGTGTGAGATGATGAGGAACTCCACTCTGCTCTGTGGGTGGATGCTATGGGCCCCTGCCTTCCCTCGTCACACAGCACAGTCCTGGCCAATGTAGTCACTTGTCAGATTAACATTTCAGCATTTACACTCTTCTCCAGAGCCTCTTACTAAAGTGCTCCATCATCCAGAGAACACACACTCACCAAGACAAACGGGATTAGAGTTCTCCACTGAACTAAGACCCCACTCTGTACAGGAGTCACTGCTGAACCCTAAAGAGTGTAATACACACAAACACTGCAACACCACACCACAATAATTACTGAGATCTGAGAAAGACCCCATTCAAGATGTTGGTAAGTGCAGGATTAGTGGTCATTTTATTGCAGCCGATGGAAGTGATCCACACAACAGACACGTTTTACCAGGACGTTTCTGTATTAATCAGCGTAGATTTTCACACCGGCCGCGTGCAGCACAGCAGTGGTAAAAACACACGTGAAAAACAAAGATATGCTTTGGGTCTGTTTTTGACTCATACCTCAGTGACATGCTGTGCTTCCTACAACAGGAAGTTTATCTGTTCCTGTGTCTAAAGTCATGAGGTCACACTTCCACATAGTCACCAGTGAGTGTGGACTGATATTAGGGGTTAATTATTTTCATGTGGGAAAAGGCTTATTATTTAAATGAGGAGAAATCAACCAATGCGCACGGAGGGAAAGAATGAAAGGTCAAACTCAAATACATCTGTCAAACAAATTCAGGTCTTATTATTTTTATATATTTCTTATATATCTTTACTGTTATGTCTTAATTTTTAATATTGAACACCACAGATTACACACATGATTGAACACAGACACTGGTAAATAACAGGCAACAACACAAAAATAATAATGATTAAAAAAAGTCAAATGACAATGGCACAGCATAATTTGTCATTGGTTGAAATTACAGCAATTGTTGGTAAAATCCTGTATTGGCCCAAGGCTAGTAGACAGCTCTGTCAGTCCGCAGTGATATCAGAGGAGCTGCTGGACTTCAGTTAAATTCAGGGCTTCATTCTCCTTCTGAACAGTTCCACACTCATTATATATATTATACACTCCTAACTCTCTGTGATGGGAGAATGAATTCAGACGCTTATTTTCCAGCTTCACCTTAAATGTTGCAGCAGCATCAGGTGCAGAATGTATTTGCTTCATCATTTAAGGTGGAAGTGAGGTAAAGGACATAATGCACTTAGACCACATTAATCTAAAATAATACACTGATGATCGATGTGTTTAAAGGAGAAATGTGGAAATCTGTGGGTTTCTTTGGACGCTGTGGAGCCTCTCACTGGTGATTCACAAGGCGTCATATCCCTGTGTTTGGGGTGTACTCAGTTTAAAAAGGCCCTGCCACCCTCTCACTAAACTTACATTAAACTCTTCAAACAGTGTCATAGAGACACCACATGTACATAGTTTTGATTGAGGACAAATGTATACCTTAGGTTCTGAGTGAAACGCTGGTTTATTTGATCTGAGATGTCTCTCTCCTCTCAGGGACGAAGCGGATGATCGAGGGCATTATCAAAGCAGGTGACGTGTGTCTGATCGTTGAGGACGTGGTGACGAGTGGCAGCAGTGTGCTGGAGACGGCTCGGCTGCTGAAGGAAGAGGGGTTAAAGGTGGAGGACGCCGTGGTGCTGCTGGACCGAGAGCAGGGAGGACGAGACATGCTCGAGGCCGAGGGGATCACCCTCCACCCGGTCTTTACCATCTCCACCCTGCTGGATGTACTGCTGGACACCGGACGCATCGACCCAGGTCAGTTTCTCTTCCGTTCTCATAGTCCTGGACCTGCAGCTCTCATCATTAGTGAATCCAGCTGTTATTCTCCATAGAAAACATGAGAGAACACTGGATGTTCTGAAGCAGCTGCACATGAGCCTGAGGTCACCGTACTCAGTGCTGTGTGTCAGCTCAAGGGGCAAAAAACCCTCAAGCTCTGGGGTGTGGGGCAAATAATAAACCCTCGATAAAACAGCAGCACTGTGAATAATTCAGTGTTTACTTTATAAAATACATCAAATACAATCAGTTATTCAGAATCTAATATCAGTTTTTATATGTTTAAATATCTAATATCAGTTATTCAGGATCAGTTACATTATATTCACTCTCATTAGTTAATTAACCCCTATCAAGTGTTCTGCTGTAAATAAGTGCTATTGATTACTCAGTATTAGTTATGACTGAGTGTTATTTTATAGAAATAATAGTAAATATAAAGTGATACCTTTATGAAGTTCTTATTAAAGAGTGAATAAATGTTGCCTGTTGCAGCCACACGCAGGAGCGTGAAGACTTTTATCAAGGGAAACCAGACCTTCACTAAACCACCAGGGAACAGCTCCCCCAGAGGCGAAGGAGATGATGTCTGAGGAGAAAAAAATGGACAAACAGCAGATTTGATTCAGAAGAATGTTGCCCTGTTCCATAAAGAATACAACAAATAAAACGAGAAACTTGCCTTTCCTAAAGGAAACATGAAATGGCTGTGCTGCTTGGATCAATCTTACACCCTCATTTTATCTTTCTTTTTTTGTCTCACACACACTGGGTAAGACACCTGTAGGGTTGTGACAAGGACGCTCAATGTGGTGTAATAATTTTGTTGTTTGAGCGAGTATTAGTCATGTCATAACGAGTTAATCGCAGACAATTTTCTTTGCACTGAAAACACATTGAACTCTATGGGAGCATAAACACTCCCTAGAGCCGAAGAAAAATTCATAACTGAACCCGTATTTTCAGACGGTCTCAAATGTACAGGAGCTAGAAAGGGGACATTTCTCTAACATTTAAAATTGAAAAAGAAGTCTCTAGGTGAAAGTATAAGGACGTTTATGGCGAAATGCTCGGCTGAAAAGAGGAAAAACGCTTTTCGGCGACCGGAAGTTATTCATTTTCAATGCGGCAGCTACACTGGGGTGTGTCTGAAATGATTCACCTGTTCACTCATTCACTGATCACTAGACTGTAGACTGTACTGTGTAGAACACTATATAGGGAACAGTGAGAGGGAACTCAGACACTCACTTATTCAGGAAACTAATTATTTTGACCTTTCATCATGGGACATGAGAAATGTGATGAGAAAAAAAGTTTGTATTAATGTATTCTGTCCTCATTTTAAAATATTTTATATAATTTTTAATGTAATAAAAAGTAATGAATAGAAACAATGTACGTGTTTTATTTCAGTGCTCAAGCTCCATTTATTCAGTACTCTTCACACACACTTATATTCCGTATTAATCAAAAGGTCCGTCACACTTGCAGTTCTGTTGGTTTTAGTAAAGATTATAGCCCTAAGACAGAGATGTAGTCGTTCTCTGACAAGGACTAGGGATCTGAGTCGAGCCGTTAGTTTGTCGGTGAATTCAAACGGTCAGCTGTAATTTACTGCTGTGGCCACAAGGCTACGCTGTTATTCAGAGAAACTAAGGACTGACCTCAGAACACCCAGCGCTGAATATTAGCGTTATAGATAACACATTTAAAATTTAAAATTAAAATACACTGCCCGACTTTATCAAGTACAAACTTAGAATGGTGTATACTTTTATTACGAAACCATACAATCTGAATGCATTTTTATTATTTTACAGTAAGCAGCAATTAACTAATGTTTTATTCCCAAATTGAATCTCATTTCCTGTTACTAAAGTGGTACACATACTGTTATCACACCTTTTAGAAACAAAACATCACTGTAACAGACAAACTGGAAATCTTCATATTATTAACTTTATTTTCACATGGAAGCACATAGAACACTGTCACCTCAACAGGAGATATACACAGCCCAAATCCACTTATTAAACAATTATAAGATTCTGACAGTGATAAATGGTTTTATAGTGGTGTGTGCACTGTGTTTAGAGCAGCTTCAACAGACAGAGGAAAGATGGTCCCTGGAGCTGTGTGACATAGACACCACCGTGCCTCCTGTAAATATACAGTTTAATTCTTTAACTGAAATAAATTAACTTCTGTTGCTGACTGGGGCAAGTTTGTCTGAGAATGAATGAATGAACGTTGACCGTAAAGAGCAAAGATGTAAATAAAATATAGGAATTGTGTCCATTATCTCTTCATGGACGTGGACAAAATTGTTGATACCCTTCTGTTAAAGAAAGAAAAACTCACAATGGTCACTCAGATAATTACATATTACCCCCATCATCACTGCTTTCATTATCTACTATTACTATTATCAGTACACATGATCAGAAAAGCAGACTTTTGTGATGGTACAGGGACCTTTTGTCAATAATTTGTAGATTGACCAGAGGAGGATAGGTCCCTCCTCGTGAGCCTTGGTTCGTCTCAAAGTTTCTTCTTCATCTCTGAGGGAATTTTTCCTTACCCCTGTCGCCCCTGGTTTTACTGGATTTCTGTGAAGCTGCTTTGTATCGTTTGTAAAAAGCGTTATATAAACAGCATGGCTGTGATGCGGCACAAAATAGTCCGTCTCAGCCGTGCGGTTATTTCATGATAACACACGACCTCGAGTGTTCTACTGCTTTTATATAACAGTTCAATAATAAATCATGAAATATTTAAACTGTAAAAGTGATGTCAAAAGTATTTATGAAATTATTAAATCCTTCCACCAAATTGTAGTTCCTCAACAAGTAGCATGTTGCTACGTCACAGTAACGAACTCTACAGCTCTTCAGTGAGTCACTGCCCTCACTCTCCATTTATTTCAAGTTAAACGTGTTAATAACAACTGAGTATAATTAGTACGTGATATTTTTATCGGTATTTTATTCTCAAAGTACAATGAAGACAGTTTATTGGAGCAAAACATTAACTGAAGCTTATTAAACGGTGAAAAATGTGATAACGACAGCTGAGCTGCAGCGTAGAGAATTAGCAACGGCGTTCAGCGGACTGATACAGTGGTTGTGGGGGGAAAAAACGTGCTCTTATCTTATAGTGCTCTACCGGAACTAACTTGTATAATTTTTCAGTCTCACTATTTGTATTAGTGATGGGAATTTCGGCTCCTAAATGGCTCTTTGTTTTACCACTGGTACAGAACAATATTACCTACATTTTACATGACTATATGGACAAAATATTATTGTTCAATATTAAACATAATAGTGTTGTAATGGCCAATTGTTTTATGGCTGTCTTGTAATAACTCACTGATTGCACTCATACATTCAATTGTATAAATAACTGGATTTTTATTTAAACACCTTAATAAAAAAATCACTTGTAAACTCTGAAATACAGCCAATGGAAATAGCCAAAAGGTAGGTATTACAAAATAGCTTATTAAATTAAATAATCATCCATTTCTGGGAAATAAAATAAACAAATACTCTGCAAAGTGCAAAACAGCAGCATTCAACGGTAGTGATTAAAACACCCACAACTGTCAACAAACATTTAACCGATTTAACATTTTCTTCAACTATTTTTTGGAAGGCAGATTGTCATTCAGGAAAACCAAGTGTCTCAGCTCGGAGGGTTGGAGGGGTGGAGCTTGCTTGTTGTTCTCTGATTGGTTGAATGATAAGCCTTAGAAAAAATGGCTCGGTCGTAGACGGGAACCGGCTCTCATCGTTCACTCACAAGAGCCGGCTCTTTGAGCCAGTTCGTTTGCGACCGACACATCACTAATTTGTATGTGTGATGACAGGTTTACACCGTAAAGCAGTTAAACAATCTTCACTGCCGATCAGAGGTAGTCAACAGATATGACTCCATCATTTGAAGAATATTAAAAAATTATAACGACTACTTTAATCTAATAATGGACAAATAGATTCAAACCAATTTATAGCATGATTCTGTAGAAAACACAGACTATAACAGGTGTGTTACTTTCATTTAAACATCAGCAGACAGGATGGGAGTGAAACTGCTGGACACACAAACACATTTTTAGATCATTTGTCCTCCCACAGGAGCAGGAATATTCTGTGTTATGTGGTTGAATATAAATACAGAAAAAACAGAAATCATTGCCTACACAGGTCATTTCACTGCAACATACAGACAGCTCTCTTTTAGCCTGGTCATATGAGCTATTCTACAGCTAAATCACTTACTGTTTTTAGGGCAATCTGAACACCCTCCTGTGGGCAATGAAGCCACATCATTTTCACCTTTCTTTCACCTGAAACGGACTCATTATCTTTGAATATCAAAAGAAAGAGATTTTATGAGGGCGGCACAGTGGCGCAGTCACACAGTTCCAGGGTTCGATTCCCGCTCCGGGTGACTGTCTGTGAGGAGTGTGGTGTGTTCTCCCTTTGTCTCCGTGGGTTTCCTCCAAGTGACTGTGAGTAGTGTGGTGTGTTCCCCGTGTCTGTGTGGGTTTCCTCCAGGTGACTGTCTGAGGAGTGTGGTGTGTTCTCTCTGTGTCTGTGTGGGTTTCCTCCGGGTGACTGTCTGTGAGGAGTGTGGTGTGTTCTCCCCGCATCTGCGTGGGTTTCCTCTGGGTGCTCCGGTTTCCTCCCATGGTTGGGGAAGGAGAGAGAGAGAAAAAAAAAAAAAACCCACACGTTGGTAGGTGGATTGGTGACTTGAGTGTCTGTAGGTGTGTGTGTTGCTCTGTGAAGCGATTCACTCGACTGAATCAAACCAGACGTTATTTCTGATAGGGATTTCATTTATATATTAATTTATTTGTTTATTTTTTTAAATTCTTGTTTCCTCCTCTCCGACTCTGAGGGAGCTGCTCCCTGGTGGTTTAGTGTAGATCTGGTTTCCCTCGATGAAAGTCTTCACGCTCGTGCGTGTGTCTGCAACAGGCAACATTTATTCACTCTTTAATAAGAAGAACTTCATAAAGGAATCACTTTATATTTACTATTATTTCTATAAATAACACTCAGTCATAACTAATACTGAGTCATCAATAGCACTTATTTACAGCAGAACACTTGATAGGGGTTAATTAACTAATGAGAGTGAATATAACTGAATAATTGAAAGTAAATACTGACCACTAGTTTGTATTTAATAAATAATTAAAAGACAATAGATTTAATTTAGCAATTGATTGTAAATCCTGAGAAGTGTTCGGCACTTAATAACTGATATTTGTTCATGAATCTTTTAAAACAGATCCTGAATAACTGATATTAGATATTTAAACATATAAAAACTGATATTAGATTCTGAATAACTGATTGTATTTGATGTATTTTCTAAAGTAAACACTGAATTATTCACAGTGCTGCTGTTTTATCGAGGGTTTATTATTTGCCCCACACCCCAGAGCTTGAGGGTTTTATGCCCCTTGAGCTGACACACAGCACTGAGTACGGTGACCTCAGGCTCATGTGCAGCTGCTTCAGAACATCCAGTGTTCTCTCATGTTTTCTATGGAGAATAACAGCTGGATTCACTAATGATGAGAGCTGCAGGTCCAGGACTATGAGAACGGAAGAGAAACTGACCTGGGTCGATGCGTCCGGCGTCCAGCAGTACATCCAGCAGGGTGGAGATGGTAAAGACCGGGTGGAGGGTGATCCCCTCGGACTCGAGCACATCTCGAACTCCCTGCTCTCGGTCCAGCAGCACCACGGCATCCTTCACGTTTAACCCCTCCTTCTCCAGCTGCCAAGCCGTGTCCAGCACACTGCTGCCACTCGTCACCACGTCAATGATCAGACACACTTGACCTACGTTGATAACGCCATCGATCATCTGCTTCGTCCCTGAGAGGAGAGACATCTCAGATCAAATAAACCAGCGTTTCACTCAGAACCTAAGGTACACATTTGTCCTCAATCAAAACTATGTACATGTGGCGTCTCTGTGACACCGTTTGAAGAGTTTATATAAATCTTTTTAAAAAGGCCATGTAGCCCTCAGAATAAATTAAAGTGAATTTGCTTCTGCTTTTGAATCAAATTTCACATGGCAGCGTTCACCTTGAATCTGCATCGGCCACTGATTTGGTGCTCTGAAACCAAGCCATGCCCACCGCGCTAGCTTTCAACCTGTTTCAAACACGGAGGAACCCATGTCTTGCATGCGTCTGTGAGAGGTGGTTGCTGAAGCACTGACTCCAGCTGCAGTCCAGTCTTTGAAACAAAACCCATTCAAAAATGTGGGGGAGATTCACACAGTCCTCTCCAGGGTGAGATTATCCCTATTGCATTGTGGGTTTTTCTTTCATTAACCGAGGGGTACCAATAACTTTGTCCACGTGTGTATTCTGATTAATATAGAAACAACCTGGTAAAACGTGTCTGTTGTGTCGATCACCTCTATAGGCTACACACATGTGCATCTCAAATTATTCATTGTCTGTAACCCTTACCCAGTTCAGGGTCGCGGTGGATCCAGAGCCTACCTGGAATCATTGGGCGCAAGGCGGGAATACACCCTGGAGGGGGCGCAAGTCCTTCACAGGGCAACACAGACAAACGTCGCCAATCCACCTACCAACATGTTTTTTCAACCGCGGGAGGAAACCGGAGCACCCGGAGGAAACCCACGCAGACACAGGGAGAACACACCAAATTTGCATCTCGAATTATGGGAAAAACTATTTGATATTCCAATTTTATTTTAAAAAAAAATAAATTAAAGTTTCATTAAGCAGTGATCAATTTCAAGTTCAGAAAATTAGAATAATCAACACAACGCCTGCAACGACTTTCTAAGCCTTTAAAATTGTCCCTTAGTCTGGTTCAGTAGGCTCCACGATCATGGGGTAGACTGCTGAAGGACAGATGGCAGACGTTGACACCTTTCTGCTGTATCCGAGAACATTAATGGAAAGTGGAATGGAAGGAAAAATGTTTGGTAGAAAAAGGTGCACAAGCAACTGGGAAAACCTTGAAAGGATTGTGAATTCACAAGGAGTGGACTGCTGCTGGAGTCAGTGCTTCAAGAGCCACCACAGGTCGCAGTCCTTGTGTCAAGAGCCTCATGACCCAGAGACAACATCAGAAGCGTCTCACTAGGGCCGAGGAGAAAGAGACCGGACTATTGCTTAGCATCTTGTTTGCAGATGAAAGTTGATTTGGAAATCAAGGTCCCAGAGTCTGGAGGAAAAGTGGAGAGGCACAGTCCAAGCTGCTTGAGTCTAGTGTGAAGTTTCCACAATCAGTGATGGTTTGGAACCATGTCCTCTGCTGGGGGTCCACTGTTTTATTACAAGTTCAAAGTCAGCGCAGCCACCTACCAGGACATTTTAGAGCAGTTAATACCTCCCTCTGCTGACAAGCTTTGTGGAGATGTGGGTTTCATTTTCCAGTAGGACTTGGCACCTGCCAAAAGCACCAACACCTGGTTTAATAACCAGTGACACTGTGCCTGACTGGTCATTAAACTCACCTGATCTGACCCCCACAGAGAATCTATGGGGCATAGTCAAGAGGAAGATGAGACGAGACCTAACAATGCAGACAAGATGAAGGCCACTATCAAAGCAACTTGGGCCTCCATAACACCTCAGCAGTGCCACACCACGCCGGATTGATGCTCTGCTGTTCACACCGTCTATAAAAATAAATGTGACCTACATCCAACATTCTGAACAGATCATGTACCTAAACTGACCAGAAGGGAATGTCCATAAAAAGCAGTTTTGTCTTTGAACTGAAGAAATGGGACCAGACTGTTTCACTGTACAGCGCTTTATCACAAAAGACATCTAGGTGTTTTTTTTTTAATAAATTTGTTCCATTGAAACAGAACACTAATGAATAAATCATTAACTGGTTCAGGCAAAGAGTATTCTCTCTTGAGAACAGTGTCTGCTAAATGCTGAAATGTAAATCTGACAAATAATCACATTGGCCTGGACTACGTTGTGTGATGAGGGAAGAGCAGAGAGGAGTTCCTCATCGTCTCACACTGTCTGTACTGTAGAAGTGTAATAAGGAGATGAATGATTACCATAGTCATTGGCCTCTTTTCTGCGAATGAGCATGGGGCATTTGTTGGTGGTGCTGATGACGGTGGCCAGCGGCAGAGCTGTGTATGGGACGCCACACACACAGTCGAACTTCACTTCAGCTTCTTTAGCGTGCTTATACAGCAATCTGGACACCTGAGAGAGAGAGAGAGAGAGCGAGAGAGAGAGAGAGAGAGAGAGAATAAAAGACACATTGTATGTGCCTCTTAGAGTGAATGGTTTCGGCATGAAACAATATAAACACAGGTGACTGTCTTTGAGGAGTCTGCATGGGTTTCCTCCTGGTGACTGTCTGTGAGGAGTGTGGTGTGTTCTCCCTGTGTCTGCGTGGGTTTTCTCCTGGTGCTCCGGTTTCCTCCCACAGTCCAAAAACACACATTAGTAGGTCGATTGGTGACTCAAAAGTGTCCATGAATGTGTGATTGTGTGTTGCCCTGTGAAGGACTGAGAAGCGCTTTAACGACACTTTTCAAAATAAAAGTCACGAGTATAAGGTATTTAAATACGTAAACCCTGTAACACTTCTGAAAGCTGATTGTACATCAGGTTCCCTATGTGTTGCATGTAAACCTTGTAACACATTTGTGAAAACAGATTCTTTGTGAGCTTTCCTTTATTTTCAGTTTTTTAATTATGAAAGATGGGTGTCAGAATTAAATGACATGACTCACAGCCCCAATTTCAGGCCTATGATGAAGTACACCCAAGGACCAACACATTTCATGCTCATTTGGACTTGTGAACCTCGTCACAAATTTGTGAAAACAGATTTATTTATAACAGACCTATTTAAAAAATAGAATATAGCTTTCAGAAGTGTGTTACAGGGTTTACGTATTTAAATGCCTTATGACTTTTAAAATTAAAAAATTAAAAAATGTTGCGTCGCTAAAGCGCTTCTCGGCCAGAAAGAACTCGTCGGTAAATCAGATAATGATATTTTCACATCTTCTAGCAGTAAAAACATTGAACCCCAGTGTGTGAATTAGTTCACAACATGTAGTAATTGTATTGAAATAGTCATTTGGCGAGTACATTGTTATTTGTAATAACCAGGATATTCGTGAGAGAATGTCTGGCGAATATCGAACGCTGAGCCAACTTTACTGCGGTTGGAGGACCGGGTGTTATATGTAGCAGACAGCGAGTGTATTCTTCATCTTCAGGACATCAATAGTCTGTTATATTGTGTCTTTAGTGAGACTTTCAGATTCCTGAGACACTTTGAAAATAAAGAGATAATATCCGCGGAAGGAAGCTAAACGTGTAGCTTTTCCACGGTGTGGAGGTTGTTCGTATTTCGCCATCTAGCGGCGACAGAACGCAACTAGTGCAGCATTGAAGGTGAAAGAAAATCCTAATCCTTTGTATCCCGGTTGTGTACTCAGTGTTTACACTCGTACTTTTTGTATCTGAATTTCTTCTATCGAATTTGAGCAACTTCGAAATATGTTGTTTGAATTTTTTCAAGTTTGATTTTTATCAGAATTTATTAACATTGAATAATAACAGTGAATAGGGTGACCAGATCTGAGAGACAGAAAAAGAGGACACGTCTGGGGGGGGGGTGCGTTGTATGCTGTGATTTTACACCTTTATTTGCTACACAAAACATCGGCATTTCTTTTTTAATTCATCCGAGAACTTCCATTTACGTTTCGGCATAGCTGCTCGAGATGAGGGTAGGTACCTGAGGTGAACAAGGACTACTGACGTGCAGACTGACCAATTAAATGTTTACAGAGAAGGTTATCGACCAATAACGGTAGCTCTACAGTCAGACCGTCCAATCAGAAAGCTTTAGGCGACTTCACGCCCCCTTCTCACTCAAACGAACCAATCGGAGTAGGGGAGGGCGGGACTAGTTTGTGAACGAAACTTCTCGAAGTTCTATGTAAGCTCTAGAAAAACAAAATGCCGGACGTTTGTGAAGTTCCGCCCGGACATTTTTTTAAGTCTAAAAAAAGAGGACATGTCCGGGTAAAAGAGGACGTCTGGTCACACTAACAGTGAAAACACCACATTCTCCACAAGCTCTTACTCTGACCGGTTTGTGAGTGTTTGTTAGTGTTACCAACCTCTACGACTAGATCTGGGTAAGAGACAATCAACCGGAGGTCGAAGTAAATGGGGGAGAGAAGTCCACTCTTCATTTTAAACTCCCCGAACTTCACCGCTCCCAGATCGTGGAGCTCCAGTATTAATTTCTTGACATCCTCCATTCCTAAAATAGCGATAACTAACGACGTTTTGGCGGGTTTAGGAAGTTATAAATACGTTACAGCTGTGGGTGGGGCTTGGGTCTATAGGATTTTATTGGATATTCGGGTTGCGCCCCTCCCCCTGCTCAGTTGTAGTCTACTAGTAATGGGAATTTCGGCTCTTTTTTTGCTCGGCTCTTCATAAAGAACCGGCTCTTTCGGCTCCTAAATGGCTCTTTGTTTTACCACTTATTTCCACTGGTACAGAACAATTTTACCTACATTTTACATGACTATATGGACAAAATATTATTGTTCAATATTAAAAATAATAAATAGTGTTGTAATGGCCAATTGTTTTATGGCTGCCTTGTAATAACTCACTGTTTGCACTCACACATTCAATTGTATAAATAACTGGATTTTTATTTAAACACCTTAATAAAAAATCACTTGTAAACTCTGAAATACAGCCAATGGAAATAGCCAAGAGGTAGGTATTACAAAATAGCTTATTAAATTAAATAATCATCCATTTCTGGGAAATAAAATAAACAAACACTCTGCAAAGTGCAAAACAGCAGCATTCAACGGTAGAGATTAAAACAACCACAACTGTCAACAAACATTTAACTGATTTAACATTTTCTTCAACTATTATTTGGAAGGCAGATTGTCATTCAGGAAAACCAAGTGTCTCAGCTCGGAGGGTTTGAGCTTGTTCGTTGTTCTCTGATTGGTTGAATGATAAGCCTTAGGAAAAAATGGCTCGGTCTTAGACGGGAACCGGCTCTCATCGTTCACTTACAAGAGCCGGCTCTTCGAACCGGTTCGTTCGCGACCGACACATCACTATAGTCTACAAAGACAAGTCTAGCAACATACTGCAACCTTTAGTTTTTTAAAATAAGTCTTTGTTAAATTTTAATTATTTTTTTAAAATCGCTACTGTGAGACATCCATATGATATATACAAGTGTTGGACAATGAAACTGAAACACCTGTCATTGTAGTGTGGGAGGTTTCAGGGCTAAATTGGAGCAGCCTGGTGGGCAATCTTCATTAACTACACATTGCACCAGTAAGAGCAGAGTGTGAAGGGTTAATTAGCAGAGGGTAAGAGCACAGTTTTGCTCAAAATATTGCAACGCACACAACATTATGGGTGACACACCAGAGTTTAAAAGAGGACAGATTGTTGGTGCACGTCTTGCTGGCACATCTGTGACCAAGACAGGGAGTCTTTATGATGTATCAAGAGCCACGGTATCCAAGGTAATGTCAGCATACAACCTAGAAGTACGCAACACACCCAACAGGATTCACTGTGGACACAAGAGGAAGCTGTCTGAGAGGGATGTTCGGGTGCTGACCCGGATTGTATCCAAAAAACATAAAACCACGGCTGCCCAATCACGGCAGAATTAACTGTGCACCTCAACTCTCCTGTTTCCACCAGAACTGTCCGTCGGGAGCTCCACAGGGTCAATACACACGGCCGGGCTGCTGTAGCCAAACCTTTGGTCACTCATGCCAATGCCAAACGTAAGTTTCAATGGTGCAAGGAGCACAAATCTTGGGCTGTGGACAATGTGGAACATGTATTGTTCTCTGAGTCCACCTTTACTGTTTTCCCCACATCCGGGAGAATTACGGTGTGGAGAAGCCCCAAAGAAGCATACCACCCAGACTGTTGCATGCCCAGAGTGAAGCATGGGGGTGGATCAGTGATGGTTTGGGCTGCCGTATCATGGCATTCCCTTGGCCCAATACTTGTGCTAGATGGGCACGCCACTGACTGTGTCTGTGTGGGTTTCCTCCAGGTGACTGTCTGTGAGGAGTGTGGTGTGTTCTCTGTGTCTGTGTAATAAAAGTGATTTCTCTGAATAATCTTTATTGAAGGATACACCTAGAACACTGTCACCTCAACAGGAGATATACACAGCCCAAATCCACTTATTAAACAATTATAAGATTCTGACAGTGATAAATGGTTTTATAGTGGTGTGTGCACTTTGTTTAGAGCAGCTTCAATAGACAGAGGAAAGATGGTCCCTGGAGCTGTGTGACATAGATACCACCGTGCCTCCTGTAAATATACAGTTTAATTTTTTAACTGAATCATTGAAATAAATTAACTTCTGTTGCTAACTGGGGCAAGTTTGTCTGAGAATGAATGAACGAATGTTGACCGTAAAGAGCAAAGATGCAAATAAAATATAGGAATTGTGTCCATTATCTCTTCATGGACGTGGACAAAATTGTTGATACCCTTCTGTTAAAGAAAGAAAAACTCACAATGGTCACTCAAATAATTACATATTACCCCCATCATCACTGCTTTCATTATCCACTATTACTATTATCAGTACACATGATCAGAAAAGCAGACCTGTGACGATACAGGGACCTTTTGTCAATAATTTGTAGATTGACCAGAGGAGGAGAGCTCCCTCCTCGTGAGCCTTGGTTCGTCTCAAAGTTTCTTCTTCAGCTCTGAGGGAATTTTTCCTTACCCCTGTCGCCCCTGGTTTTACTGGATTTCTGTGAAGCTGCTTTGTATCGTTTGTAAAAAGCGTTCTATAAACAGCATGGCTGTGATGCGGCACAAAATAGTCCGTCTCTCGTGCGGTTATTTCATGATAACACACGACCTCGAGTGTTCTACTGCTTTTATATAACAGTTCAATAATAAATCATGAAATATTTAAACTGTAAAAGTGATGTCAAAAGTATTTATGAAATTATTAAATCCTTCCACCAAATTGTAGTTCCTCAACAAGTAGCATGTTGCTACGTCACAGTAACGAACTCTACAGCTCTTCAGTGAGTCACTGCCCTCACTCTCCATTTATTTCAAGTTAAACGTGTTAATAACAACTGAGTATAATTAGTACGTGATATTTTTATCGGTATTTTATTCTCGAAGTACAATGAAGAGAGTTTATTGGAGCAAAACATTAACTGAAGCTTATTAAACGGTGAAAAATGTGATAACGACAGCTGAGCTGCCCCGTAGAGAATTAGCAACGGCGTTCAGCGGACTGATACAGTGGTTGTGTGTGTGTGTGTGTGTGGGGGGGGGGGGGCATGCTCTTATCGCGAATCAGAGAGCTCTACCGGAGCTTGTATAATTTTTCAGTCTCACTATTTGTATGGCACACTAAGCACAGCGATGTGTGATGACAGGTTTACACCGTAAAGCAGTTAAACAATCTTCACTGCCCATTACAGATAGTCAACAGATATGACTCCATCATTTGAAGAATATTATTAAAAATAAAAAAACACCAATAATTGCTGCAGTAGCTGTGGAAGGTCATATACAGGCACTGTAATACACACGTGACCATGGAAATGTGAGAACCAGATATTTTGCTTCTTTCACTATGAAGAAAACTTCAGGGGGGTTCTAGGAGCCAGTGAGTCTAGTCCTGTGGACTCCACCACTATAACGAGTACTTTAATCTAATAACGGACAAATGAATAGATTCAAATCAATTTATAGCATGATTCTGTAGAAAACACAGACTATAACAGGTGTGTTACTTTCATTTAAACAGGAGACAGGATGGGAGTGAAACTGCTGGACACACAAACACATTTTTAGATCATTCTTCCTCCCACAGGAGCAGGAATATTCTGTGTTATGTGGTTGAATGTAAATACAGAAAAAACAGAAATCATTGCCTACACAGGTCATTTCACTGCAACATACAGACAGCTCTCTTTTAGCCTGGTCATATGAGCTATTCTACAGCTAAATCAGTTACTGTTTTTAGGGCAATCTGAACACCCTGCTGTGGGCAATGAAGCCACATCATCTTCACCTTCCTTTCACCTGAAACTGACTCATTATCTTTGAACATCAAAAGAATGATTTTATTTTATCTGCACTACACCCCATTAAGAAGCGTGTTAATAAATTAGATTAGATCTGAGGATCATTAACTGTTAAGTGAGCTCCAGGACTGGAAATGACCTTCTCATGAGGAAATTAGAGAAATATTATTCTATCGTGGTGTTTTTCTGGGTGAGAATGGGTTAAATGTAACGGAGCGAGTGACTGTAGAGTCGTGAGTGGAAAAGGTGAAATAAGGATTTATTTTGTAATAGAATCTAAGCTAAAATGCCACAACAGTAAGGAACAGAAACGTTTGTGGTGATGTAGAAGGATGTAAACAGTAAAGAAAGAACACCATGGTCCTGTACCTTGAGTCCCAATACACTGGCATTTGCCCTTGTTCCTTTTTTAAAAAAAGCAGTACGTTCTCAAAGGTGTGAAATCTGCAAAAGGTGTTCAACATTATTTCACATGCTTTATTTGTTGTAATCTTTACGTGACAGCGATTCACTGACTGAATCAAACCAGATGTTATTTCTGTTAGGGGTTTCATTTTATTTATATATTAATTTATTTTTTTAAATTTTCGTTTCCTCCTCTTCGACTCTGAGGGAGCTGTTCCCTGGTGGTTTAGTGAAGGTCTGGTTTCCCTCGATGAAAGTCTTCACGCTCGTGCGTGTGTCTGCAACAGGCAACATTTATTCACTCTTTAATCAGAAGAACTTCATAAAGGAATCACTTTATATTTACTATTATTTCTATAAAATAACACAGTCATAACTAATACTGAGTAATCAATAGCACTTATTTACAGCAGAACACTTGATAGGGGTTAATTAACTAATGAGAGTGAATATAACTGAATATTTGAAAGTAAACACTGACCACTAGTTTGTATTTAATAAATAATTAAAAGACAGAATAGATTTAATTTAGCAATTGATTGTAAATCCTGAGAAGTGCACTACTCTTAATCAATAACTGATATTTGTTCATGAATGATTTATAACTGATCCTGAATAACTGATATTAGATATTTAAACATAAAAACTGATATTAGATTCTGAATAACTGATTGTATTTGATGTATTTTCTAAAGTAAACACTGAATTATTCACAGTGCTGCTGTTTTATCGAGGGTTTATTATTTGCCCCACACCCCAGAGCTTGAGGGTTTTTTGCCCCTTGAGCTGACACACAGCACTGAGTACGGTGACCTCAGGCTCATGTGCAGCTGCTTCAGAACATCCAGTGTTCTCTCATGATTTCTATGGAGAACAGCAGCTGGATTCACTAATGATGAGAGCTGCAGGTCCAGGACTGAGAACGGAAGAGAAACTGACCTGGGTCGATGCGTCCGGCGTCCAGCAGTACATCCAGCAGGGTGGAGATGGTAAAGACCGGGTGGAGGGTGATCCCCTCGGACTCGAGCATGTGTCGTCCTCCCTGCTCTCGGTCCAGCAGCACCACGGCATCCTTCACCTTTAACCCCTCCTTCTCCAGCAGCCGAGCCGTCTCCAGCACACTGCTGCCACTCGTCACCACGTCCTCAACGATCAGACACACGTCACCTGCTTTGATAACGCCCTCGATCTGCTTCTCCCCTGAGAGGAGAGAGACATCTCAGATCAAATAAACCAGCGTTTCACCCAGAACCTAAGGTATACATTTGTCCTCAATCAAAACTATGTACATGTGGTGTCTCTATGACACTGTTTGAAGAGTTTAATTTATTCTGAGGGCTACATGGCCTTTTAAAAAAATTTATATAAATTGAAGTTGTTTCTGCTTTTGAATCAAATTTCACATGGCAGCGTTCACCTTGAATCCACATTGGCCACTGATTTGGTGCTCTGAAACCAAGCCATGCCCACCGCGCTAGCTGTCTGAGAGGTGGTTGCTGAAGCACTGACTCCAGCTGCAGTCCAGTCTTTGTGAATCTCCCCCACATTTTTGAATGGGTTTTGTTTCACAGTCCTCTCCAGGGTGCGATATCCTTATTGCATTGTGGGTCTGGAGGAAGAGTGGAGAGGCACAGTCCAAGCTGATTGAGTCTAGTGTGAAGTTTCCACAATCAGTGATGGTTTGGGGCAATGTCCTCTGCTGGGGGTCCACTGTTTTATTACAAGTTCAAAGTCAGCACAGCCACCTACCAGGACATTTTAGAGCAGTTAATACCTCCCTCTGCTGACAAGCTTTGTGGAGATGTGGGTTTCATTTTCCAGTAGGACTTGGCACCTGCCAAAAGCACCAACACCTGGTTTAATAACCAGTGACACTGTGCCTGACTGGTCATTAAACTCACCTGATCTGTCCCCCACAGAGAATCTATGGGGCATAGTCAAGAGGAAGATGAGACGAGACCTAACAATGCAGACAAGATGAAGGCCACTATCAAAGCAGCTTGGGCCT
The DNA here is from genome assembly GCF_029633855.1 of Hoplias malabaricus. Taxonomy (NCBI): domain Eukaryota; kingdom Metazoa; phylum Chordata; class Actinopteri; order Characiformes; family Erythrinidae; genus Hoplias; species Hoplias malabaricus. The sequence continues at coordinate 2,162,628 of NC_089811.1, forward strand.
CCATAACACCTCAGCAGTGCCACACCACGCCGCATTGATGCTCTGCTGTTCACACCGTCTATAAAAATAAATGTGACCTACATCCAACATTCTGAACAGATCATGTAAACTGACCAGAAGGGAACGTCCATAAAAAGCAGTTTTGTCTTTGAACTGAAGAAATGGGACCAGACTGTTTCACTGTACAGCGCTTTATCACAAAAGACATGTAGGCGTTTTGTTTTTTTTAATAAATTTGTTCCATGGAAACAGAACACTAATGAATAAATCATTAACTGGTTCGGGCAAAGAGTATTCTCTCTTGAGAACAGCGTCTGCTAAATGCTGAAATGTAAATCTGACAAATAATCACATTGGCCTGGACTACGCTGTGTGATGAGGGAAGAGCAGAGTGGAGTTCCTCATCGTCTCACACTGTCCCTGTACTGTAGAAGTATAATAAAGAGATGAATGATTACCATAGTCACCGGGCTCTTTTCTGCGGATGAGCATGGGGCATTTGTTGGTGGTGCTGATGACGGTGGCCAGCGGCAGAGCTGTGTATGGGACGCCACACACACAGTCGAACTTCACTTCAGCTTCTTTAGCGTGCTTATACAGCAATCTGGACACCTGAGAGAGAGAGTGAGTGTGTTTGAATAAGAGAGTGTGTAAAGACACACTGTATTTGCCTCTTAGAGTGAATGGTTTCAGCATGAAACAATATAAACACAGCACAAAAACGTATGAAAATTTGTGAATGGTAGATTTCTTTGAAATAATGCTTTTTAGCAATAAACCTCATACCGTTGGAGCATGTTCATTTAGCTTTAAAATGGTGACACATTTGTAAGGAACCTGCATTTGAGGGATGAGCAGTAGAGCTGAGGCTTGTCATCATATTTTTTTATATACTGTATACACAATGGTGGTACGGTGGCGCAGAAGGTAGGTGTCGCAGTCACACAGCTCCAGGGACCTGGAGGTTGTGGGTTTGATTCCCGCTCCGGGTGACTGTCTGTGAGGAGTGTGGTGTGTTCTCCCTGTGTCTGCTTGGGTTTCCTCCGGGTGACTGTCTGTGAGGAGTGTGGTGTGTTCTCCCTGTGTCTGCTTGGGTTTCCTCCGGGTGACTGTCTGTGAAGAGTGTGTCGTAGGAAACAATTTTGTTACTTTGTGTTTGTTGACAAATATCCTTAAATGATGATTAGTTAAATTAGCATACTCATGGTGTGAAATCCTGTACCCTATATGCATTTATATGAATGACTAACCAGCATTTACATTATGAATTACTTACACATGTAGTTAAACATTTTTGCTTGATCCTGCACTACTAACTCATATGAGATGTGCACTCCAGGCTTTTGACACACTGACATCATAGTGTTGGTCACGGAGGCGCTGATGTGTAGCTTCTGTTTGTGGCCTTGAAGTGTATATTTCTGACTCCCTAAATTTTAGTCTCTCGGGAAAAGAGGGCTGAGAAGAGAGGCCCATGGTTAGCCTGGCCAGATAATGAATGTCTTCGAGGTCACAACAGGCACCTGAATATTGCACGTGAAGAGCTGAGTACTAACACGTGAAATTATGCATATTAATATACGCTAATCTGCCAGAAACGCCTCACCACCAGGCTATACGTCATCTGGGGTATAACTGTTGGAGTCAGACCTTGAGAGGTCAGAGCTTCACTTGGGAGGGGTATCACACTGTTCTCAATGTGTTAGTTCTCCTGGATCCAGTATTGTTAAATAAATACTTTGATTTGCTTTGAACTTCACTCGACTGGTGTCTGCGACTCTCTCGTAACGGACACGCCTCCCCTGAAGAGGGAGGGTGTATTTTGGACCTTTTTGTTATTTTCTCATAAGTTGGTAAATTTTAAATACTCTGAGAACTGTCCAAAGAACATTTTTATCTTCAAGTGTCGTGTGTTCTCCCTGTGTCTGCTTTGGTTTCCTCCAGGTGACTGCCTGAGGAGTGTGGTGTTCTCCCTGTATCTGCTTGGGTTTCCTCCGGGTGACTGAAGTGTGGTGTGTTCTCTCTGTGTCTGCGTGGGTTTCCTCCTGGTGCTCCGGTTTCCTCCCACAGTCCAAAAACACACATTAGTAGGTAGATTGGTGACTCAAATGTGTCCATGAATGTGTGATTGTGTGTTGCCCTGTGAAGGACTGCCCCCCCCAGGTTGAATTGCGCCAAATGATTCCAGGTAGGCTCTGGACCCACTGCGACCCTGAACTGGATAAGGGTTACAGATAATGAATAAATGGATTAATGTATACAATCCTTGTGAATATTTTTATATAAAAAAGGAAAAATAGTAATATTATGTTCAAATAAATATTCAAATAGCAGAAAAGCAGGCATGGATCAGAAAACATTTTTGATGTAATTTTTAAAAGCTGAGATTGACATAAAGGTCTTAATTTACTGTTTGCTGACTTCAGTCTTTATTGATAGACTGATATTCCAGTCTTTTGGAGCAGATGAGAATGAGAAGCCAAAAGATGGAATGTGTCTTAGGGACTCTCAGTTGGAGTTACCTGGAGGACCACCGTTGGCTCAGTATAAAGCATTTAAAATACGTAAACCCTGTAACACACTTCTGAAAGCTATATTCTATTTTTTAAATAGGTCTGTTATAAATAAATCTGTTTTCACAAATTTGTGACGAGGTTCACAAGTCCAAATGAGCATGAAATGTGTTGGTCCTTGGGTGTACTTCATCATAGGCCTGAAATTGGGGCTGTGAGTCATGTCATTTAATTCTGACACCCATCTTTCATAATTAAAAAACTGAAAATAAAGGAAAGCTCACAAAGAATCTGTTTTCACAAATGTGTTACAAGGTTTACATGCAACACATAGGGAACCTGATGTACAATCAGCTTTCAGAAGTGTTACAGGGTTTACGTATTTAAATACCTTATACTCGTGACTTTTATTTTGAAAAGACGTGTCGTTAAAGCGCTTAACATCTTGTATCAGTAAAAACATTGAACGCCAGTGTGTGAATAAGTTCACAACATGTAGTAATTGTATTGAAATAGTCATTTGGCGAGTACATTGTTATTTTTAATAACCAGGATATTCGTGAGTGAATGTCTGGCGAATATCGAACGCTGAGCCAACTTTACTGCGGTTGGAGTTTAGTGTTCGTTGTTCGTATTTCGCCATCTAGCGGCGACAGAATGCAACTAGTGCAGCGAAAATGACTAGGTGAAAGAGAAAATCCTAATCCTTTGTATCCCGGTTGTGTACTCTGTTTTCACTCGTATTTTGGTGTCTGAATTTCGTCTATCGAATTTGAGCAACTTCGAAATATATTGTTTGATTTTTTTCAAGTTTGATTTTTATCTGAATTTATTAACATTGAATAATAACAGTGACTAGGGTGACCAGATCTGAGAGACAGAAAAAGAGGACACGTCTGGGGGGGAGGTATGCTGTCCTTTATTTGCTACACAAAACATGGGCATTTCTTTTTTAATTCATCCGAGAACTTCCATTTACGTTTCGGCATAGCTGCTCGAGATGAGGGTAGGTACCTGAGCTTTGCCTGAGGTAAACAAGGACTACTGACGTGCAGACTGACCAATTAACTGTTTACAGAGAAGGTTATCGACCAATAACGGTAGCTCTAAAGTCAGACCGTCCAATCAGAAAGCTTTAGGCTACTTCACCACGCCCCCTTCTCACTCAAACGAACCAATCGGAGTAGGGGAGGGCGGGACTAGTTTGTAAACGAAACTTCTCGAAGTTCTATGTAAGCTCTAGAAAAACAAAATGCCGGACGTTTGTGAAGTTCCGCCCGGACATTTTTTTAAGTCTAAAAAAAGAGGACGTGTCCGGGTAAAAGAGGACGTCTGGTCACGCTAACAGTGAAAACACCACATTCTCCACAAGCTCTTACTCTGACTGGTGTGTGTGTGTTTGTTAGTGTTACTAACCTCTATGACTAAATCTGGGTAAAAGACGGTCTTCCGGAGGTCGAAGTAAATGGGGGAGAGAAGTCCACTCCTCAGTTTAAACTCCCCGAGCTTCACCGCTCCCAGATCGTGGAGCTCCAATAGCAACTTCTTGACATCCTCCATTCCTAAAATAGCGATAACTAACGACGTTTTGGCGGGTTTAGGAAGTTATAAATACGTTACAGCTGTGGGTGGGGCTTGGGTCTATAGGTTTTTATTGGATATTCGGGTTGCGCCCCTCCCCCTGCTCAGTTGTAGTCTACAAAAACAAGTCTAGCAACACACTGCAACCTTTAGTTTTTTAAAATATGTCTTTGTTAAATTTTAATTATTTTTTTAAAATTACAAATCGCTACTGTGAGACATCCATATGATATATACATGTGTTGGACAATGAAACTGAAACACCTGTCATTGTAGTGTGGTTTAGTGAGGTTTCATGGCTAAATTGGAGCAGGACCATATGCATCCAATGGTTCAAACATTGTGTCCTGAAGGTGGTGCCATGTATCAGGATGACAATGCACCAATGTGTTTTCCTCCACCAGCATCACGTAGAGACCTGGCCACTATCTAAAACTGGTTGTAGTCTATAGGGACATGTCTGACCAACATACTACAACCAGATATTTTTAAAATATATCTTTGTTACATTTTGATTAATTTCTTAAAATTACAAATCGATGCAGCGAGACATTCATATGATATATAGAACTAAAACTGGTTGTAGTCTAGAGACACATCTGACCAACATACTACAACCTTTGGTATTCTTTAAATACATCTTAGTTAAAATTTTTTATACATTTTTTTTAAAGTTAAAAATTGCTTCTGTGAGGCATCCGTATGATATACAGATCTAAAATCAGTTGTAGTCTACAAAGAGACATCTGACCAACACACTACAAGCTTTACCTTAATTAAATATGTTTCTGTTTAGTTTAAATTAATTTTCAGTTAAAGGAATCACTACTAGGGCGGCACAGTGGAGCAGCAGGTAGGTGTCGCAATCCCACAGCTCCAGGGACCTGGAGGTTGTGGGTTCAATTCCCGCTCCGGGTGTCTGTCTGTGAGGAGTGTGGTGTGTTCTCCCTGTGTCTGTGTGGGTTTCCTCCAGGTGACTGTCTGTGAGGAGTGTGGTGTGTTCTCCCTGTGTCTGCGTGGGTTTCCTCCGGGTGACTGTCTGTGAGGAGTGTGGTGTGTTCTCCCTGTGTCTGCGTGGGTTTCCTCCGGTTGTTCCGGTTTCCGCCCACTGTCCAAAAACACACGTTGGTAGGTGGATTGGCGACTCTAAAAGTGTCCGTAGGTGTGAGTGTTTGAGTGAATGTGGGTGTGTTGTCCTGTGAAGGACTGGCGCCCCCTCCAGGGTGTATTCCCGCCTTGTGCCCAATGATTCCAGGTAGACTCTGGACCCACCGCGACTCTGAACTGGATAAGGGTTACAGATAATGAATGGATGGATGGAATGCCTAATGTAATATATATATCCATAGGTTCTTAATGTAAGAAATTGTTATTATGAGACATTAGTATAGCATTCATTCATTCATTATCTGTAACCCTATCATATCATATGGATTTATTACAGTAGTGATTAGTTTAACTGAAAATTAATAAAAAATGAACAAAGACATATATTAAAAAACTAAAGGTTGTATTACGTTGGCCACGTGTCTCTGTAGACTACACTTTTTGTTTTTACATTTTTAAGTAATATGGATGGATTGCTTCACAGTAACAGTTTATTTGCTATAAATGCACTACATGTCTATGTTTACAATGTTTATTGATTAAAACTAAATAATCATATGTATAAAATTGATTAGGTTAAGGTTAGCTGTTGTGTGTGTACCTCCTGTTTGTTGTACGTTAAGTTTTGAGTCTTTATAAGTATCACTCATCCGCAGCAAATGACAAATCCTAGTTACTACAGAGATCCACTCAATACTGGGGAGCCCTAGTCCACCTTCCTTTCTGTTATGAAACTAAACACATCTTGTTGAATGAGAATTTAAACCGATCCACTTCCTGTTTTATTTTTCATCTCATCCAAAGTACATTTTTAAGCTACTGCTGCAATCTCTGTGACAATAAACCTCTTCTGTCACAATCCAAACCCTTCTCTATTTCACTCACTGAACAACCATAATATAATCACACCAGTCAGGACAAAGGTGCTTTATTGACTGAACACACACACACACACACACAACTCTAGATTAGACTCTAAATGAGGACGTAACGGGCTGAAAAAACTACTCTCAGGTGAAAAGGTCATCACCGGTGACATTCATTGGCCAATTAATCGATTCATTTATTGATTCGTTGATCCAGACCGACCACAACAATGTTCAGGTTAAATTAGGTCCAGAAGATGACTGACTGACTGAATTAATTCATTATTGTACAAAGATTTGTTACAATCTTCAGACCTTCTGAATCGGTTCCCCAGATTCATTGAAAAGAGTCTATTCAATAGGGAAGTTCGGTTCATGATTCAGAGGAATCGACTCGGAGCTGTACTAGTAGAAGAAGTTGTCACTGGTCGTGTGACTGCTGACTGCGCCACTTTTAGCCTGAGGTCCGTTTTAATCCCGATTTAATCGCGTTTTCTGTTTAATAAAAATGAAGCGGAGAGTTCTGCTGGTGTCTAACTCCACTCTTCACGGAGGAGGATATCTACAACACTGTCAACAACAAATTAAAGACTTCTTCGGAGAGTAAGTTTCATTTACAAGCAGTTTATTCACCTGGAAATAACGGACTCTCTGGATGGTCTCAGGGTGGTGACTCAGAGCGGATCCATGGTTTAATCTTTAGGATAAAGTCAGATCTACAGCCTTGATCTCCTCCTCCACTTCAAACAGTCCTCTGTAATAACAGCAGCATTGAGAACTGGCTAAAACCATTCCTCTCATTGAATGCTTCATTATTCATTTTAATAATTCAGTCACCTCAGAAATCATTCTGAACACGAACTACACACCACTTAAAACCACCTCCTTGTTTCTAAACTCTCTGTCAATTCTCTCAGCTCCACTGACCAAACAGGAGCTCTTTGCAGTTCTACAATTACAGACTGCAGTCCACCTGTTGCTCTGCATACTTCATTAGCCCTCTTTCAGTCTGTTCTTAAGTGGTTCTTCACCCACAGAGCAGGTGTGATGTGATGCTGGATCATTCTCAGCGCTGCAGTGACACTGACGTGGTGGTGGTGTGTTAGTGTGTGTTGTGCTGGTGTAGAGTGGATCAGACACAGCAGTGCTGCTGGAGTTTTTAAACCCCTCAGTGTCTGGACCGAGAACAGTCCACCGACCAAAAACATCCAGCCGACAGCGTCCTGTGTCTCTGATGAAGGACTAGAGGACGAGCGACACACACTGTGCAGCGACAGATGAGCTACTGTCTCTGACTCTACATCTACAAGGTGGACCAACGAGGGAGGAGTGTCTCACAGAGTGGACAGAGAGTGGACACAGGGTTTAAAAACTCCAGCAGCACTGCTGTGTCTGATCCACTCTACACCAGCACAACACACACTCACACACCACCACCACGTCAGTGTCACTGTAGCGCTGAGAATGATCCACCACTCGTACTGAGTGCCTAGGTTTGTCGGGAGGGATGTTAAGCCCTCAGAACTGGGCTGTGGAACAGTGGGTGTGTTCTCTGGAGCGATGTAGCTCCATCCAGTGCATTTGAGATTAGAGTTGAGATGAGTGGATGGAGAGATGGATAAAGTTAATGAATGAATATCTGTGTGTTTGTTTAGGAAAGTGGAGAGGATTCTGTTTGTTCCGTACGCTCTTCACGACCGGGACTCCTACACCAAAACAGCCAGAGACAAACTCAGAACTCTGGGTTAGACTCTTATTTACTCCTCCATTTTGTTTTCTTACTATTTATTCATATTAACAGTCTTCAACGGTCTCTCTCTCTTTCTCTTTCTCTCTCTCATTTATTTGATCTTTTTGGTTGTGTTTCTCCAGGTTATGAAGTGGACAGTGTTCATGAAGCTGCTGACCCTGTGGATGCTGTGAGGAAGGCTGAGGGGATCTTTATTGGTACAGACCTCATTTACACAGTTTAAACTGTTGGAATCAGTCAGAAATTAAAGCAACACTAAGTAGTATTTTCAACTAAAAACAGAGCCTCTGTTGTTACTCTGGGCTGAGCACTGTAGAAACTGCATTATGTAACTTTTGGAGGACGGTAGGAGACAACACCCCGACCGTCCCCATGATTTCAGGACAGTGCTGTAAAAGTGAGTCACAGTCTACAGCTGTAGGGGGAGCTCAGGAGCGAAATGACCCAATCTTACACAGTGTTGCTTTAAATGTTTGGGAATGTTTGTCTAGTACAGGAGCATTGTAGCATTCCCACAGTGAAAGCCACAGAACTGAGAAGCACCATGGATTGTAGCCAGTGATTCTGGGTAGACTCCGGATCCACCGCGACCCTGAAATGGACAAGCGCTTACAGACAATGAATGAATGAATAAATACATCAGAAAATCCTAAATAATAAAGTGAACGAGAGAGAAAACACTAGGACATAATTCGAGTAATCATCCATCACTACTTTACACACACACACACACATCATCAATCACTACTTTACACACACACGCACAGCAGTAATGCCACAAAATGAGATCAGATAGATGTGTGTACTCATTCTAATGTGATGATGGTCCTCTAGGTGGAGGGAACACTTTTCGTTTACTAAAAGCGCTGTATGACAACAACCTGGTGACAGAGATCAGGAGGAGAGTTCTCCAGGTGAGTGTCTCTTTAAAAAATACCCAGACTTTTGCATTTGGCTGTGTATTTACCTGTAACTGAAGTGAATGTGGGCGGCACAGGGGAGCAGCAGGTAGTGTCTCTGTCACAGCTCCAGGGGCCTGACTGTCTGTGAGGAGTGTGGTGTGTTCTCCCTGTGTCTGCGTGGGTATCCTCCGGGTGACTGTCTGTGAGGAGTGTGGTGTGTTCTCTCTGTGTCTGTGTGGGTTTCCTCCGGGTGACTGTCTGTGAGGAGTGTGGTGTGTTCTCCCTGTGTCTGTGTGGGTTTCCTCCGGGTGACTGTCTGTGAGGAGTGTGGTGTGTTCTCCCTGTGTATTATTAATATTATATAATGTTATAATGTGTGTGTGTTTGTGTTTAGGATGGTGTTCCGTATATGGGTTCGAGTGCTGGGAGTAATGTAGCCACCATCAGCATCAACACCACTAACGACATGCCCATCGTTTACCCTCCCTCCTTCTCCGCGATCGGCCTCATCCCATTCAACATCAACCCACACTACCTGGACCCGGACCCAAACAGCAGGCACATGGGGGTCAGTAACGACAATTAAACACTATCTCACACAACTAATATTCCCCACAGCTTTCAAAGAAAGATCACTGAAAAACTTAAAAATGGTCAGACGTTTCTCCTGTCGTTGCTCAGCCGCCTGAAGTCAGGGAACACAGATGTAATCAGTGGGTGTGAGCGCCCCTCACTGGCTCCCTTCCCTCTGCTCACTGTGGTGGCTATAATGAGCGTGTGTGTGCTGATGTGATAGATACATAAACATCTTTCAATTAAAGATAATTATGATGCTTTCTAAAGTAAAACATCATTAATCTCTGTAATAACGAAAATATAACAGATGTAATGCAGTGCTCCCTTTTTATTTTACTGACCTCAGAACACAGTGGAACACATTTCTGTTTCTTAATGAAACGTCTGTGACCTGCTTTGGTCAAAACACCACAAGGATCAACCCCACAGCAGTGTCCTTCCCCTGTGTAAACAGCCCCTGTTCAGAACGCCCGCTTTCAGCACCTGTTCCTTTAAATGATAATGAGCCGCTCGCTGTTCACCCCGACCCCGAGCGCACAGCAGTGAGGAGCGAGGAGCAGAAGCTCTGGTTTTTAGCCGTTTTCACTCTGTTCTCTTTCTTCTCCGTTTTTACTCAGTGCTCTTATTTCTCCGCGCTCGTTGTGTCTGTTTTGCTGAGTTTAACCTCGTCTTTGTGCTCTCTCATAAACACGGGTCCAGCGCTGTGATTGGACAGACTCATAAGTGGGTGGGGCAACGATCAAGCCTCTGCACTTGTCATCCGAATCCGAGCCGAATCAGAACGGGTCGTTTCTGCTGTGGTTTCTGAGGTTTTGTTTCACAGTGTGTGTGCAGGTGGACTCCTGATTCACAACTGAATGTGTTTAGTTCAGACCTGTAGCTGACTGCAGGTGTTTGCTTTGTGTTTTTTAGGAAACCCGTGAGCAGAGGATCGTTCAGTATCACGAGGAGCTGGACACACCGTGTGTTCTGGTGAGTGACCACTGTGCAGGGCTTGGCAGAACATCTGGAAATGTTTTGTATCACGTATACCTAAACACTATGGATATTAAAGACAAACATTCAGCCTGAAAACTATAGCTCTCTTGTTAGATCTCGATGAGCCGTTCATTTATAACTCCTTTATCTAATTTTAGGACTTGTGTGTTTTAGCTCTAATTAAAGCCCAGATGTAGAAACGACTACAGGATTCACGTTTTTGTCGGCCGTGGGCAGTTATCTGCGATGATGTGTGTTTCAGGGTCTAAGGGAAGGCTCCATGCTGCTGGTGGAGGGGAGTAAAGCCACGTTACTGGGCAGCACTAAGGCCAGACTTTTCCAAAGGTAACATCCAGCAGAGAGAACAGAGCAAAGAGCAGAGGACAAAGATTTCAGACTTTATCAGAAACCACTGATAAACCTCTGATATCTCCACTCACAGCAGAATACACACCAGCATCAAACTCAACACACTCTTATCACTTCACCCTGTTTAACCTCTGACCCGTGGCTCTTTGGAAGACGAGGAGAAACGGTCTGTTTCTCAATGTGCTCTTGGGCATTATTATTATTATCTTGTCTTAAAGACGCTAACCTCCTCTGGCCTTCGTCACGTTTCAACACCAAGAACCGTTAAAGAACCTGGATGTTCTTGATCCACTCCAAACAGCGAGGATTCGTCGGATGGTGATTGGCCTCTGAGTAAAAACCTTTAACTGCAGCGTCGTGAATTCACTGTTTACAAAGCGATCGCTCAGGAACACTCCTCTGAGTCTTAGATCACACGCCTTTCTTCGTGTTGTTGCTTTTGAGAAACAGACGCTGTGTTAAAGTGCTAACTTTAACCTTCCCATCCACACCACAGTTGCGTTAAGTAGATGATGATGATGATGTAGTATTTGGTCATGATTTGATGAAGTTATTTGTGCCGTGTGCTGATTTGCAAAAGCATCCTTTATATTTTTGCCTTTTTTTTTATATTTAAAACAATATCATATCGAAAAACACCCACTCAGACCCACTTCTGTCCTCACGGCTTTAAAGTGGATGTAAATGAACTCTCACTGAAAGGAAAACGATGACGTGTACTGCATTAGTTCTCAGTGAATCCTCTGAAGGTTGGAGAATAAAACAAGTTTATATTCAGAGCGTTAAAGTCTTAAGGATCTTTAGACTGTGAAAAGACCTCACTATGCTTTCAGTATTTAGCTCAAAACGTCTGCAGTGTTTTCTAATCTTTCTCTGATGTTTTTCAGGGGGAAGCCAACCACTGAATATGAACCAGGGAGCGATCTGAGTTTCTTACTGAGAGACTCTCACTGACACGCTACTCAGCAGTGACCCCCCCCCTCTCTCTCTCTCTGTGTGTCAGGGTTAACACTGAGAGAACAGGGGCTTTTAAAGATCCACACTGAAATAAGTGATTTTACATTTTCTAATAAAGCCTTAAAACTGTGAAAAATGCAGAAACTGTCTTCAGGGTTTTAGCTGCAAGCTTTGTCCTAAAGTGCTACATAAAATATATCATCAGCAATTATTACAATAAGAAATGTCTTCTGCATTTAACCATCTGTGGCAGTGAACACACCACACACACTAGTGCACTAGGGGGTGTGAACACACCACACACACGCGCACTAGAAGCAGTGAACACACACACACTAGTGCACTAGGGGCTGTGAACACACCCTACACACACACCAGTGCACTAGGGGCTGTGAACACACCCAGAGCATCGGGGAGCAGTTGTGGGTTCAGTGCCTTGCTCAGGGGCCCCTCAGCTGTGGACTGAGGAGGAGGACAGTGCTGTTCCTTCACTTCCACTGCCCTCCGCTTTCCTGCCACTCGTGGGAATCAAACTATCGACCTTTCAGCCCCTAATCTCCTTCTGTAAGTGTAGAGCTCAGGGGTTATTATTAATGAAAGTGTGAAGATAATTTAAGTTAATCATTGTTTATTAAAACACAGTGCTCCTGTGGAACCTGCCTAGTTCTTTAAACAGTTTAGAAACACTGCTGTTTACATAAATATTAACAAATAAAACTACGTTCAGCACAGGTTTGACATTTTAAACCTCTCTCTGTGGTTTTAGCACCGAGTCTAAATTGTTAATGATATAAAACATCGTAGACAAAGCACACAAAACTCACGCTAAACACAATCAATAAATTCATTTATTTCAATTACAGAAGCATTAAAGTCAACAAAGTCCCGGAAGCTGAGGTCGGATCGGCTCCGAATGTGAACGACGGCGTTTATTAATCACCAAGAATCTGAACTAACGCTGAGGGGTGGAGGGGCTCTTATTTCATTATTAAAGGTTAATAATAAAAACGGAAAGGGTTCGACTGTTTAATGTTAAAGTGAAGTGAAGGCCTGTGTTTGCTGAAACCCAATGTGGGTGAAATCTTACCAACAGTAACACAGCGACAACAAAAACATCAGAAAAAGGTGACTTTCCTTGTGCAGGAGTGTGATTTACAGTATATCTGCAAAGAAACTTAAGATCAATCTAAAAAACAAACAAACAAACAAACAACAACGGTCCTAATGTTTACAGCAAGGTTTAGAGGCGTACAGTAGAAGAGTTTTATTCAGAAACAGGTTTAGCCTCGTGTTTTTAAACTCCACTGAAGACGGCGGTAAAACTGTGGGTGAAATGATGTAATAATAAAAGGTTCATTACTTTGTTCGAAATGAAAGTAAAATGCTACAAAACACCATTCCAGCTTTTGTTCGGAGCGTAGTTTAAAATCTGTTTTTTTTAAAAATACATATAAAAGTCAAATTCAGTAAATGTTGTGCTTTCGATTGAGATTTACACTCTTTTTACGACAGGAAACCTGTAAAAGTCCAGATTTGAATGTCATTAACACTCTTTATGAACACAGTTCAGTGTACTTTCTTCTTTAAGAAAATATATACATTTTAAAATATAAAAGGAATCAAACTGGCCCCGATCTCAGGCGCGAAGCCAAGGAATAAACAGCTTTAAATTTAAAGAAAGGGCAGTGGCCAGGGATCAGTCCTGGGTTCAGAAAAAAGCTATGAATCAACAATGAGAGCAAACTTTATATTTTACATTAAATACCACTTTTCACTTGTGAAATGTTTAAAATCCGCTTTCTTCTGCACCACACGGATCTCTTCTGAACCAAAGATCTGAAGAAAATAAGAAGCGTGTGTAGTTTTTGCTTTAGTCGCTCGATTCAAGGAGAGTTTTGTGGAAAATGTAAATTCAGATCATGAATCCTTAGCTTTTTCCCCCCATTTTCCAGTCTCCACTCTTGGGACTAAAAAGTTCACGCAGAATACGTCTTATTAAATTTAATCTGAACATGTCACCAGCAGAGGGAGCCAGAGGGAGACAGAGGGAGGGGGAAATAATCACAAATGGGAAATATGGCTATTTTTGAAACATTTTTTCTGCACATTTTCCAGGTTTATATTTTTTGGCCTTTGTTTAAAAGAGATATTTATTTGATGATTTCTTCCATATTTTAAGAACGAATAAAGGAAAAAAGCTGAAGATTCTTGATTTGAATTTAAGTCTCACACTAAACACTGAGAAAGTAAAGTAATAATAAAAAGAGAGAGAGAAGACGACAGGTTTCAGACGGGAACTGGGGCGACTGAAATGTACAGAAGAATTCCAGCAAAGAAATAAAGTGATGTTTGTTAGATCATCAAGCAATATATTATATAAAGTACCTCAAAAAATACAATATCCCCCAAAAAAACCACAAAACAAACAACACACACTTGGCACCAGCTCCTAGAAAACGCTTCTGAAAAATGTAGAAAAGAACAGAGGCATTATTTCAGTTCTGTAACTCGAACCTCAAACATCACTTTATCAGTTTCTCATGAACGCACCGACCTCTGTTTGAGCCCAACTCTGACCTCAGCGCGAGCTGAAGGCTGCAGTGCCGTAGAGCAGCATTCCTCACTGCTCCTCTTAATCAGCTGCACACGCCTATGGTTCGTTTAGGGTTAATTTATAAAGATGATGATTCCCGGCGCGACCGAGCCTTCACCGGACGCCCCAGAAAAGTTCAAGCTGATACCTTTCATTTCAGAAGAAACGCTGGACAAGAAGGTGTCCACAAACCTTTGGCCACCTCATGTGTTCCTAGGTTGTTTTGCGCAGGAATAAAGAGCAGGAGCGGAAAACGCTGCAGCGGATTAAAGGGAAAATGGCCTCAGTAACAACACCACTGCAGTTAGTGCGAAACGGAAAACATCCACCCAAAACGCCGGAGCGCCGGAGCGTCCGGACACTTCCCTCCACGCCGGGGTTAACCCCGCAGTGACTACAGGAGGGAGAGGCTAGGAGAGAATATGGATATCTCAGGAGGGTTCTGTGTTTGTTTACTGCTAAAATCAATACTGAGCCACGGGGGGAACACTGAGTAGAACCCTCTCAATGTTGAATATATTTGGGGAAGAAGCTCCTGATGTTGAAGTCAAACACCCACAGCAGAGCTTCCAACTAAAAGCTTTCAAACCAAAGAGCGATGACAGAGTTTTTAGGTCAAAGATCACACCCTGGACCATTAAATCAAATCAATTTTCTACACTGTGTCACCCTCTCCTTCCTGCAGCATCAAACACATCAAACACTAATGGTACACCTTCAGCGCTGTTCTTTTCAGTCTGTAACTCTGTGAAACACGTGTGGCACTGAACACAAACGTGTGCTGATTTAATTTTACCATCTGGAGATTAAAGCTCTGGCCTTTTTTGACCGAGAGCACAGATAGCCGGCTGTGGGTGTGATTTCACGAGGATGTGGGTGTTTGGTTGCTTCTGATTGGTTAATTTTCATATCTATACAAGACAATGGCACTCTATAATCAGTGATTTTGACTCGAAAGAAGTGGGAAATAAAGGAAACTGAACACCACTGACTCCAGAGTGGAGTTGTGTTGAGCTGGTGGAGGTGGACACCTTGGTGGTGGTGGTCAGTGAGGGTCTGCAGTCTCGGCGTGATCTGGGAAATGGAGGGACAGAGGGTTAAAGGAGGGGTGTGTTGTTGTGAGATGAGTCTCTCAGGCCTCAGTGTTCTTGTCTCCGTTCTCCTGTGGCTGCAGCTGCTCTTTCTCCGTCCCGTCCCCCTGAGGTGGACGCACGCGGTTAAAGAAGCCCAGCTGAAATAGAGAGAGAGAGAGAGAGACAAGGAGTGATGCTTCTCCTCAGGCAAAAAGAAAAAAGACTAATCCCACTGCACTGAACTGTCCAGTGGCACAACTAGAGTCTTATGAGCCACAGCGTATTTAAATGATCACAGTGGGGTACAGAGTTAAACTAGAATAGAATTTCCTGTTCCGCCTTAAAAATGACAGCAGTTACATTGTGGTTCAGCTTTTTCTTTAGATAAACGGTGTATTATTTACATAATTTCAGTCTGATTTTTAAAAAACGTTCTGATTCACTCTGCACTGAGCACAACAGGCTCATTTTAAGGTGGTATCAAACCTAGATTGGTGTGTTTTAATGCTCTCGAGGACCTTTTATCATCTAGTCCAGTGGTTCCAAGGGACCCTCATGTCACATGCACATCTTTTGCTACTAAACTCCACTGGGTTGTATTTTAAACACTGATCTAGTTTATTTAGAGCTACGCCGGGGGTAAATGTGTCCTGAATGAGGGCAGTAACAGAATGTTAGAGAACGCAGGACAGGAGCCCACTCTCCCACCTCCAGCTGAAAGCGCCGTGTCACACTCTCTCAGCTACGAACGATCCGAGTCCGGTCGGATTCAAAATTCTGCCTTTATTCCCTCCGTCCTCGACCCGAACTGTTAATGCTTGAGTGTATAACAACGTGGTGGTAACGTGTAAATAAGGAGTGAACATGAGGTCAAGTGTGTGTCCTAACACACAGCCTCTGTCATGACGTCTGGAAAAGGGTTTTTAAACCGAGGGAACGAATTAACTCTTTAAATGATATATTCCCTATAGTTTGTAAGACTTTAGGGGCTTTGTGCCGTATTATAGCTTACAGTTCTCATTTCAAAGGCTTCGTAAGTGATACCATGATGTAAAAGAGTTGATCAGTGCGGATGAAGGAGAGTTTCTGACCTTGTACATGATGAAGATGAGCAGAGCGAGCAGCAGGAGTCCGGCCAAAACAGCCACCACCACGACCCACACAGGAGCAGGCTGAATCAGCTCAGAGTTCACCCACACTACACTCAGAGAGGCCTGCACACACACACACACACACACACACACACACACACACACACCTTAAATCATAGCACAGTAAACACAAATAAAAATGTAAAAATTCTACACGTCACGTCCCAAACCCTCACAACACTCCTTCAAACACAATGTCACCAGACGTTACACAACAGACGTCCGTCAGCATCAGGATCCACCAATAAACACAAAACCACCACTTCACAAACCATTAAAACCCATACAACCCAGTATTTCACAGTGGATTCTTTACTGAGGTCCTGCTATGTCTAGTTCTGTCTGTGTGTGTGTGTGTGTGTGTGTGTGTGTGTATTACACATAGGAAGCGTCTGTGGATTCCTGAAAGAGCTTTTTTTTAATGAATACATTATATTTATTACAGACTCTGAATACTGAATCATTTACAGTAGTTATTTAATATTAATGCATCAGTTTTTTTAAAAGGTAAAGTGTTATGTTTTATACATTATTATCATTATATTCTATTATTATTATTATTATTATTATTAAGTGATTGTGAGATACTGATTTTTGAGTGTGATTTCATCACCTTGAAAAGATCAAAATCATTATTTATTTTATAATTTAATTTTAATACATCAATATAATTATTATATTTGCTTATGGTTTTTATTGTTATTACATTTTATTTTTATTTTATAAAACACTGAGCTGCTCTGTACCTGAAAAATGCTGTATAAATAACATGTATTATTACTATTATTAGTATTATTATTATTAAAACGGGACTCGTTCACTGGGTACAGAGACGTTGTGAGATGGTGTAGTAAAGTCGTGGATGATTAAACGTATCTGCCACTGTACTGCAGACCACCCTTTATTACTCACCGAGGTGCTGTTGAAAGGCAGCTCAAAGTCCAGGTTTTTGTACGGCATCTCGATCACGTTGAAGGTGGCCATAGACTTCACCAAGTACGAGCGGTTCTGACTCTCAGCCTGGAGACAACACAGAGCTCATTATCACTGTCCGCGTCTGTAGCAGGGCTCTGCAGGAATTCAGCCTGCACAATCAGACATACGCTCTGGGGTTTAAAGTCCCCCCACACTGCGCTGTAGAGCGGTGGAACCGTGTTCTCTGGGGAAATGGAGAACCATCCAATAACTGGCTGAATGCCATCAAATTCCCACAGAACTGTTCCAACATTGAGTCTAAAGCCTTCCCAGAAAAATAGAAACTGTTACTGCCACGAATGGGGGATACATCGCCCTAATAATACCCTTCATTCGAGGAGAAACATGGGAAGAGCAGGGCTCCACAAATATTTCCTTATGACATTAATGACATTGAAATAAATTGAGGTGACTGACCTGAAGGAAGGTGGCCACTGAGAGTCTGGAGTAGATGAACAAGATGGCACCCTGACCTTTCTCTAATCGGCCCACCTGACACTTAATCTTCAAACACTGTGCCTTCTCGCAGTCCTACACACACACACACACACACACACACCACATTGCATTAAATATATGTTACATATAGCACTACTATCATACTGTAGTGAAGCTAATTTTCAGTGATTAAAATAACAGTGATTATAATTCCTCATTAATCTGAGTCTGTCCAATCACAGCGCTGGACCCGTGTTTATGTGAGAGCGCAAAGACGAGGTTAAACTCAGCAAAACAGACACAACGAGCGCAGAGAAATAAGAGCACTGAGTAAAAACGGAGAAGAAAGAGAACAGAGTGAAAACGGCTAAAAACCAGAGCTTCTGCTCCTCGCTCCTCACTGCTGTGCGCTCGGGGTCGGGGTGAACAGAGAGCGGCTCATTATCATTTAAAGGAACAGGTGCTGAAAACAGTTCTGAACAGGGCTGTCACAGACGTTTCATTAAGAAACCGTGTTCCCTTGTGGAGAAGCAGGAGAATATATGCCTTTTAAAAGCCATTGAATGAACATTTATTAATTCATGAATCTTCTCCGAGTGCTACACACAGGTCAGGGCTGCAGTCCGTCTGGAGACTAACGCAGGGCTGAAAGAAAATCACGTATCTCCACATCTGTGAATAATTCCACATCTTCACACTGTGTGAAAAAGATGATGAACCAATAGAAATGCTCCAAAATTATTCTGAATAATAATATCTTTTAACTTTGACTCTCTTCACTGAAAATTAGGATGTTTTTCCTTCTCCGTTAAATATGTGTGTTTTTGTTTGAACAGCAATGATATGAAAATGTAAATCATTTATAGATGTATTTTGCATGAAAAACTAAACACAACAGATCAGGCTACAGCTGGACGATACGGACAACGTATATATTGCAATATATTACTTAATATAATCTTAATCCATTTCTTATATTTTGGTCGTTACGATAAAATTCCGATATCGATATGATACAAGATAAAAGCCACTGCCAAAGACGGCCACAACGAATATCCGTACCAAGTGAATGTGCCAAGTCTATGAACCCTCCTCCTATAAAACTATGAAATAAATCCACCACATTTCTGTAAACAGAGAAAGATGTTGCAGTGTGTAGTTCTCATCAGGAACCACTGCAGCGCCCTGTAATTAACGCAAGTCAGTGAGACTCAATATAAATAATGTACACTGAAATATCAGAAATAAAACCATATCACTGTTATTGAAACATTATCTATCGTGATACATATCGATACTGAACTAGGGTCAGACCACACACGTCCTCGTGACCCTTTTCCACATGGACCAGGTGTGTGGGGTTCACTCTGAGCTGTTTTTGGAGACACTACCCTCATCTTTCACCAAGCAGAGCACAAGCGAATTAGTTTCACAGGGGCGCAGTTGTTCCTGATCGATACCAAGACACAACAGCGACTGGTGGAGTCACTCGTGAACCCTTGCTCATTTCCACCATCCAGAAACACATGTTTGGTTTTGTAAGACGTCACAGGCCGTGTATGACACTGAAAGAATGAACCGATGACGCAGTGAGATGATCAGTGTGGTGATGATCGGCAGCTGCAGCAGTACCAGGATGATCGCATTGCTGTCGTCCCGCTGCTCCCTCAGATCTCGGCGGTGAAGGCGGTTCCGGTTGCCTCCGTCCGGTCGGTCGCCTGAGATTATGGTCACGTTTTTATCTCCGTATGTGGGGTTCTGAAACACAAACAGACACGAGCACAGAGTGATATCAATAATGTATCAGCACCTACAGGTAGGAGATGGGTCTGAACGCTTTCTGAACGTACAGCGTAAGTGCTCATCTTTCTGAACTTGGTAGAGTGCATTCTCTGAACACACAATGCCACAGGTTGAGTTTCAGCTCTGTTTAAGAGCCTCCGCTATTATTATAAATGCAACAGTTCTCTCACAGTCTTTATTTTCACACAGAAACACATCGAGAGTGACTCTCATTTAAAGCTCAGCCAAATATTTACAGAACAAATTAGAGTTTTTATGAGTTTAAATTAAAACAAACATAACAGAATTAACAATTTTTAAAGAACATCCAAATAATCAGAGTCAGACAGGATCAGTATTTTAAGTGCAGCTGTTGACACTATTCTCAGGAGATCACTGGTTCAATCCCCGCCAACATCTCCACCATCCCAGACCAGGAGTCCTAAGAGAATACACCTGGCCCTGTTCTCTGGGAGGCTGGGATGGCCCCTGCCAATGAAATGAAACAATGCCAGGCAGTACAGTCCTCTATGAGCTGATGTGATAGACATGGGCAGGCAGTGCTCTCCACCTGTGCGTTTGGTAATGATTTACTGGCAGCAGGGTAAAAAAAACACAGGGTGGTTGTCATCACACGCCTCAGAGGAAGCACTTACCTGTCCTCTAACACATGACTGTGTGACAGAAGCAGTTCAGCTGAAGGCTAATGGGGTCAAACCGAAGACGAGTAATGACCGGGAGAGAATGAAAATAGCAGTGGTGAGTGCTGTAAGCGTCACCAGTAATGAATCTCAGAGTGGAGTGATAGTTGAGTTCAGTGATTTGAGGGTGCTGGAACACACACGTCTATAATTTACATCACCACAGTCCAGGACTGATAGCAAAGCTGCCTAAAACCACTCTGTTCATTTCCATTCAGAACTCCAAGCCTGTGTCTACACGCACTGACTGGCTGAGATTTGCCTAATGCTGGATCCTGTCCCTTTAGTAACAGTCGCAGGATTAAAATGAGTGTTTATAAATCTGGAGAACGCCGTCAGCTTGTTTTTCTGAGCATCTGTAAACGATGTGTTGTAGAGAGCAGTGTGTGATGTGTGGTGTTTTTCTGCTTCTGTGTGAACAGAGGTAGTGAACTGTGTAAAACCCTTCCATCCAGTGTTTAACAGCAGTTACAGGAGTGAGAGGGACGTACGGAGACGTTGAGTGGGTTGATCTCCATGTCGGTGCTGCAGTTCATGGCTCCATCCACCTCGTATTTGGTGATGTAGAGCAGAGAGCCGTTATTGAAGCGGTATGGCCACTCCACGTCCAGCATGGCCTTCGTGAACGTGCTAGGACCTTTGTTTCGCAACTGCACAAAAAAACAAACAAACAAACAAAAGAAAAGACCACACGGGTTTAGCTTGGTTTTGACGTGTCGTGCGACCGCTGGCAGTCCCCATCATGGCGTCCTGGACGGCCCACAACTCCCCGATGAAAATTATTGTGTAATCTGATCCCACTGTTAGATATACACAGACACAACATGGCACACACACCAATGTTCAAAAAGTGCTAATGATTTTGTTGTGTATTAACGGTGTCTGGTGGATATCTGGTGACGATGGCGGCATGGAGATGGCCAGGTGTGTCCTAGGGTTTGTAAATGTAAGCAATACGTATACGACTCGTACCTCGTAGACGTATTGGACGAAGGGTCCGATATCATCCTCTAGAACTGGCTTCTCTTTGGACTGCCAGCTGGCCACGGGCAGGAATATTTCCTCAGGGGTAGAAACACTGAAACGTAACACACACAGGCTTTCATTTGGAACCTACCCCTTACTCTATAGAAAGCACTATGCACATATACCATATTCTATACTCAAAAATGTTGGATACAGTTCGAAACAAGAGTTGGTGACCCTCAGAGTCTTCCAGAGAGTCAACATTAATCTATATCAATGAGAACTACTTTTAACCTCTAACATATCTATAATATATATGTCTTAGAGCTAACATAGTACTGCAATCCTCACAGCAGTGCTAGCTTTACTGAAGAGGTGTTGTTGTGAAGGTCTAGCCCCAGCGGTTAAATCTCACCACTGTAAAAAAAAAACTAATGAAGCATCCAAACAAACACGGCTCACTGATCTTCACACATGAATCTGAATGAGGGACCTACGCTCGTATCTCCACTTTGGCCAGAACGGCGAGCTTTGTGACGATGGACACCAGGTTGCTGGTGTTGTTGTACTGGTTGGAGCTGTGGGAAGACAGAGAAGAAAGGGTGAAGCAGCTGTTGAACACTAGGTGACGCTGTTGCTTTAGAAACACAACAGTGGCCAACAAACCTGGCGTCAAAAAAATGCCTGAGTCAGAGGAATGACCACAGACCACTCCTCGCATTTCACCACAGACTGAGCTCAAAACTGTGTTTAGTGAGGATTAATAATGTGTTACACTCAACGACAAACAGAGAGAGAGAGAGAGAGAGAGAGAGAAACACACAGTGATTATTCATAAATAAAGTGAAGGGGTAAATTCCTAAAAAGTAAATATGAAATACAAGAGTGACCACAATGACCACATTCATTCAGACATAAAAGGTCCTGGCTGCTTCATCTCCACAATGTTTCAAAATCCACAATTATACGGTGGAGATGGAAACACAGTGATGAAGAGGCTTTGGTTTGGTGTGAAACTCTCCACTCGAGAGAGACAGAACGCAGCCACAAGTTTCCCTACAATCAGCTCCCAACAAAACACTCTCGGCTGACTTTGTTTATATATTCATTGTTTTGTTGTGGTTATTATTATTCATTTTTCTCCTGTTTGTCCCAAGTCCGCTTGTCAAGCCTTTAGGCCACAGCTGTCCAAACTCACATCTGGATTTACGAGGCTGTGTAGAGAGGGTTGAGACTTGTCTGAGATCTGCCTCTCACCATGATTCTGTGTGAAACTGACGGATGGTCACTCATGAGCGACGGTGTGTTTCCACAGAGAGATACAGAGTTTGTAAAAGAGGACTTCACACTTTCAGCTTTTGGGCAAATAGCTTTAGTCCACACCACTCTCGGTGAAACCGGGTTCAGTCCAGAGAGTGCTGAGTCTCTTCTGATCAGTGTGAAAGGAAGCGGATGGAGTCCAGGTGCAGGTGATAATGAGTTTAAGAAAATACAACAATCCAGCACATCTCCTCGGACCCCAGAGGGTTAAAGCTCTCGGACCCCAGAGGGTTAAAGCCCTTAAAGGGACTTTAACCCTCTGGGGTCCGAGGGCTTTAAAGCCCTTGGCTGGAGGACTTTGTTTAAACCGTATCCACTGGATTACGCCGGTATGTTTATAATTAGTGAGGCTCCGGACCCCGAGTGTGCAGCAGTTGTGGCACTGTCTCTGTCATCAGGAGATCACCAGCTTGAGCCCTGGCCTTCCCTGCGTCTAAGGCCACTGTGAACAATAATGCACGCTCTGTGCCACCAGTTCCATCTGGATCTACCCCACTACGCTCCGACTCAACACCGCATTCACCCACACAGTCCCAGCCCACTCTCTCCAAGACAGAGGGGTGGTGGGGGTAGGAGGAGGGGAGATGTTTTATGTTTAGTCTCTGGAGGAAGCGGCAGTGCTCTGTAATTAAAGCAGCTGTGTGTCCTCTCTGTCAGAGCCGAGATCTGCAAGACTAACACCCTTTAGTCTTTAATTGAGTGACTTTGGCAGGAAGTGGTGTTCGGGGAAGAGCATCTCTGTTTTATGAGTTTTGGAAAACCAAGCAGCTCTTTCTGTTTCCGCGGCGACTGTCACACCCCCACAATGACACACAAAAACACTTGGAAAGATGATGGCTAATGAATATTCTGATAAATGACTTCCCAGTCGGCCTTCTGTGATCTAAACGTGGGATAAAACAGGCCGTTCTGATTCTGATCCGCTTCGGATGTCAAGTGCAGGGACTTGATTGTTGCCCCGCCCCCTCACCTGAGTCTGTCCAATCACAGCGCTGGACCCACATTTATGTGAGAGCGCAAAAGATGAGGTTAAACGCAGCAAAACAGCCAACGAGCGCAGAGAAATAAGAGCACTGAGTAAAAACGGAGAAGAAAGAGAACAGAGTGAAAACGGCTAAAAACCAGAGCTTCTGCTCCTCGCTCCTCACTGCTGTGCGCTCGGGGTCGGGGTGAACAGCGAGCGGCTCATTATCATTTAAAGGAACAGGTGCTGAAAGCGGGCGTTC
Organism: Hoplias malabaricus; assembly: GCF_029633855.1. Classification (NCBI taxonomy): domain Eukaryota; kingdom Metazoa; phylum Chordata; class Actinopteri; order Characiformes; family Erythrinidae; genus Hoplias; species Hoplias malabaricus. Next base: position 2,186,452 of record NC_089811.1, read on the forward strand.
TGAACAGGGCTGTTTACACAGGGGGAGAACACTGCTGTGGGGTTTGGACTAAGGCAGGTCACAGACAGGGGATATGTCCCTGTCACAGTAAAGAAACACAGTTTAACCTACCTACGTATCTGCAGATCAAACTTGACTGAAGTGTCCTGCTCCGACAGCTGATGGACACTGAAGCGTAAACCAGCAACAATCTAAGAGACACACACACACCAAGAAAAAAGAAATATCATAAACACATCAGGTATCGCTAGAAGAAATATCAGAAATTCATTAATCACTGATGGCTGCTGCTGGACCAACCTCTTATCAGTGTTTTTGTGTCCTTCACATTGTGCAAAAGTGTCATGATAAAAAAGCAGAGAAGTGCTCAAAAATGTTACTAAATAAAACCTTTGTCCATCAACATCCATTAAATGTTGAGGCTGGTATTTTCCTCTCGTGTAACGTCATTATTTTGGAAATGAGGTTTTGTCCCAGCGGCGACAGTATGTTTTTCTAAAGTTGGAAGGCCTTTTAATCCATAATCACAGGCTTAAACGCATGTGAGGTGAGGGCTGTAGTTCAGGCTCAGGTTAAACAGAAGCTTCCACTCGAGGCTGTGTCCACAGTTTGGAGAGCTATCTTAAGTGCTGCATATTATCTCACACACACACAGGGATTTAAATATGTGTTTCTGAGATTTTTTTTTAAGGGCTCTACCTTGGTTCCTCCTTTCATGGGGTTTCCCAGATCACACACTACTTTAGTCTGGTTCTCCTTCTTATAAGCGCAGGGGAGTCGGGACAGGGTCTGAAACACACACACACTCAGAATGAGAAGAGCAGAAAGACACACCCATGAAACATCCATAAGAACACACTCTAATCCCTCACCAGCTCCTGATAAACCTCACAGACATGTTCACGGACGAACAGGGCTCAGACTGAGTGAGATCAGTCGAGTTCAGCTCATTACTGAGATGTTCCTCCTTAAGAAAGACCACTTTGTTTCATAACGAGGGTCAACTGAGCTCAGGCTAAAGGCTCAGTTTGACCCAATAAGCCTCTAATATGAGAACAGGCTCAAAGCAAATGTGAAAAAGTACAACGCTGACTTCTACAGAAAGAGCTGTTTGTTGGAACCAGTTAAACCACATGTAATAATGGACCACGCATACGTTTTAGGAACGTGAAAACGTTTGATTTAAAAAAACATTCATCTGGGCAGTAAACAATGGATCAGAAACAGAGCAGAATAAAAACAAAATGAATAAAGTAACTCTTTCCCAATCTCCCCTCGGAACCGTCCCTAGTTTTAGTGGTTAATAAATACTTCACTTGGTTAAATCAAGTGTGCTGTTGATTTTAAAAATTCCATACGAACAAAGAGAACATCAGAAAACAAACTTTGTTCTTTACACTCGCTCACAACTTCTTACAAGAAAAGAATCCTGCACTTTTTACTGTATTTATGCTTTTGCATTTATTCTAATTCTTAGGTGCCTTTTAGGAGTTTTGAACGGTGCTGCATTCCTAAAACGTACATGTAGCTGGTGTTGCTCTTACCTCGCTGTTCCTCACCACCCCGATGAAGTCGGCCTGGTCGGGCATGATGACGTGCAGCTCGGCCTCGTACGCTCCTTCACCTCCGTTCAGCGCAGTGACCTCCAGGGTCAGGGGGTTGTCGTCGCCGATGTAAATCTGCTTCTGATCACTGAAACACAGGACACACTGCTCCTCAGGGTCTGGGGGTCTAAAGGACTACATCGTTGTGTGGAGGAAACCGGTCGGACTGGGAACAATGATTTATGATTTAGTTTGAATTTTCTTTCAAAAGGAAGGAAATGTTTATTGTTACTGCAATAAAACTAAACGCAGAGGAAGCGAGTTATCAGGATTATTCAGTTCCACATGTTTGTATTTAATTTGAAGCACTGCATAGTGTTACACTCATATCCCTGACTCTGTGTGTAGAGTATTATCCTGAGAGATTCATGAAAACCTGGATATCGACTGACACAGGCAAACACTGACTGACACTGACTGACACAGACTGACACAGGCAAACACTGACTGACACTGACTGACACTGACTGACACAGGCAAACACTGACTGACACAGACTGACACAGGCAAACACAGGCAGACACAGGCAAACACAGACTGACACAGGCAAACACTGACTGACACAGGCAAACACTGACTGACACAGGCAAACACTGACTGACACAGGCAAACACTGACTGACACAGGCAAACACTGACTGACACAGGCAAACACAGGCAGACACTGACTGACACAGACTGACACAGGCAAACACTGACTGACACAGGCAAAAACAAATACAGACAGACACCGACAGAGACAGACTGACACCTACAGACACAGACAGACAAATACACAGACTTACACCGACAGACACCGGCAAACACAGACTGACACTGACAGACACAGGCAAAAACAGACTGACACAAACACCAACTGACACAGAAAGACACTGACTGACACAAATACTGACAGACACCGACTGAAGGCCAGACGTAGATGTGAGCTCTACAGAGCCTCTGACTCACCTCACCGCATTCAGTTTCAGGTCCGGTTTACAGATGTTGTCTTCACCGCAGTCCAGCAGAATGTGAGCCTGCGGAACAACACAGAACTAAATCCACAGCGCGCTCCAGGGTCTATATTTAAGAAGAGTCACGCCGCACTGAGGGGGCTCATTAAACCAGAACAACATGCTGCTGTAAGTGTTTGGGAAGTATGACCGTTATTGAGCATTTGAAGCGAGTTAGTCACCTTCTGACCCACAACAAACTGACCACTGAATACACGTTAAAAGTCAATAGAGCCCCTGATATCTAGTGAATTTAGATCTTTTAAGGTGTGGACGCAGCTGTTCAATA
>NC_089811.1:2194335-2289739 GCF_029633855.1 Hoplias malabaricus
TATTTCACCATGAAGCTATAAGAACAGGGTCAGAAACAGAGATAAGAATCACAAACAGATTCCTCACAAGCACAAAGGCATGAGCTGAAAATGTGCCACCTCCGAGTTCCCTCACAGCTTTTACCCAGTGTAATACCACACACACCTCATTAAACTCACACAAACACAGAGAGGGAAAGGTCCACTCTAAATGTATCTGTAAACACTGCCGCAGTTCTCTTAAAGGAGCAATACGCCATTTTTACCACTGAGAAAAGGAGCAGACATTGTCTCTTTAAAGCGCTGATCACATGATCCAAAGAATCCAATTACTTTCTAGCCCCTGAACAGATCAGTTTATGCTCCATCATGTTTCTCACATACAGGTGGTGTGTCTAGGACAGAGTCTCTGACACATCCAAGCCACTAGGTGGCAGTATAATGGCTGTTTTTTAAAGTAGATTAACAGACTGCTCCTTTAAGGTCCAGTGGTATTCTTTAAAGAGGAAGTAAACCCTAAAGCTACTGACCAGGACACCATGGTGCTGGTGCCAGGAAGCGGGCACGTCTTTTCATCTGGACTCAGGATCTGAGGAGTGATGTCCAGAGTGGCGTTCACACTGATAACTGGACGAGCTCTATAGACAGGAGAGAGAGAGAGAGAGAGAGAGAGAGAGAGAGAGAGACTTTATCATCAATAAGATTAAGTATAATCATGAAGTGATAATTAAGCAGAGGAACAGCTGGATATTTCCGTATGAAACATTTTTCTCAGGTGTTCACTGCCCTGCAGTTCACTCTCCGTCTAACCCTCCTACTTTATCAACAATCATCCACACACAGCCCTTGTTAAAGCAGCACAGTGTGTGTGTGCATTCAGGCCAACGTGTGTGTGTGTGTGTGTGTTTCCTTCACTTTCAGACCATGTTTTATAGCATAAGCAAAAGCTACTGCAGCAGAATTTACTAATTGCTCATAAAACCAGATTAAACACAACTGGATTCAATCAGAAACACATTTCCACAGCTCCACCTTAAAGGAACACTCTATCCTGACATCACAGCTCCACCTTAAAAGCCACCATATGCCGCTCCAAAAACAGAGGAACAGTACCTGTACAGGACAGCTTTATCAGCTCCAAACACACCCACCAGCAGATCTGAGAGAGAGAGAGAGAGAGAGAGAGAGAGAGAGAGAGAGAGAGCGAGAGCATGAGAGAGAGAGAGAGAGAGAGAGACACAGAGAGAGAGAGAGAGAGAGAGAGAGAGAGAGAGAGAGAGACAGAGACAGAGAGAGAGACAGAGAGACAGAGAGAGAGAGAGAGAGAGAGAGAGAGAGACAGAGACAGAGAGAGAGACAGAGACAGAGACAGAGACAGAGAGAGAGACAGAGAGAGAGACAGAGAGAGAGACAGAGACAGAGACAGAGAGAGAGAGAGAGAGAGAGAGCACGCAGGGTAAATTACATCTTAGACAAACTACCACTACTACTTAAGTTAATGAGCGTAATTGTGGTTTAATTAGAGATAAATATTTAGTTTAATATTTACGGAGTAATTAAAAGCAGATTCATTTAACAGACATATCTTTACCTGGGTATCCGTTCTGATCGATGTCCGTGGCTCCGTGCAGGGAGTATCCGAAGCTGGCCGGCATGGAGGCAGATGCCCACTTCCCCTCCAGGACCTGAGACGGCTGGGGGTCCGGCCCCGAGGGGCCGCCGTTGTGAATGTACACCAGCCCCTGACGAGAGGGCCCTCCGTAAGGAGCAGCGATGGCCACATCTGAGAACATTAAAAAGCCCAGAGATTATATACGTTACAGACTAGGATCGTTTTATTGGATCTAAATCACCTTTATATTTAATCTGCATTCTATCAACATTAATAATAAATGATGCCATAATATTGTATATATTCCCCTGATTATACTGTGGAGCCAGTCCTCTTTAATCTGAATCAGAGAACTACAGTCAGAGGAGTTCAGTGGTGGGGAATAGAACCAGGCGTCCACACCTTAGAGAAATGTACTGTATTAAATGCTTATAACTTTCTGAAATATTGTTTTACAATAGCATTACGTTCATGAATCCTGGTCTAATGTGGCTTTAGGAACCTTTACGCCATGAATGAAGCTTGTTATTTACAGGACTCCTCCTATTTCCCATTCTTTATCTTGGTGGAGGTCACTGCAGGTTGTGGAAAGGAAATAAATGTGGAGTGGTGCTTGAGTCACGGAGACGTCTGGTTCCATTAATCACCACTGGAAAAAAAATCTGAGTCTCTATTAGAGACACGAGGAGTGTGTGTTGATTGTGATGAGATTGTTAGAGACGTGAAGTGTGTGTTGACTGTGATGAGTGTGTGTTAGAGACATGAAGTGTGTGTTGACTGCGATGAGTGTGTGTTGACTGTGATGAGTGTGTGTTAGAGATGTGAAGTGTGTGTTAGAGACGTGATGAGTGTGTGTTAGAGACGTGATGAGTGTGTGTTAGAGACGTGATGAGTGTGTGTGGACTGTGATGAGTGTGTGTTAGAGACGTGAGGAGTGTGTGTGGACTGTGATGAGTGTGTGTGGACTGTGATGAGTGTGTGTTAGAGACGTGAGGAGTGTGTGGACTGTGATGAGTGTGTGTTAGAGACGTGAGGAGTGTGTGGACTGTGATGAGTGTGTTAAAGACGTGAGGAGTGTGCGTGGACTGTGATGAGTGTGCGTGGACTGTGATGAGTGTGTTAGAGACGTGATGAGTGTGCGTGGACTGTGATGAGTGTGTTAGAGACGTGATGAGTGTGCGTGGACTGTGATGAGTGTGTTAGAGACGTGATGAGTGTGTGTGGACTGTGATGAGTGTGTTAGAGACGTGAGGAGTGTGCGTTGACTGTGATGAGTGTGTTAGAGACGTGAAGAGTGTGTGTTGACTGTGATGAGTGTGTTAGAGACGTGATGAGTGTGCGTGGACTGTGATGAGTGTGTTAGAGACGTGAGGAGTGTGCGTTGACTGTGATGAGTGTGTTAGAGACGTGAGGAGTGTGCGTTGACTGTGATGAGTGTGTTAGAGACGTGAGGAGTGTGTTAAGAGTGTGCTGACTGTGAGGAGTGTGTTTACCGTTAAACCCGTCCTGGTCCAGGTCTCCCAGGCTGGAGATGGAGCTGCCGAATCGAGCGTAAATCTCTGACCCAGTCAGTTTCATTGGAGGGAGGAAGGAGAACCCACCCCTGGACAGGTAAATGTACACCTGTCCAACCTCCCGCAGTTTACCATCAGAACCTCGCTCCATAAAGAGAGGGGCTCCAACAAACAGATCCAACATCCTGAGGGAGTGGGAGAGGGATGAAACTTAATTAAATTAAATGTAGTTAAACCTAACCTTCAACATGAAAATCATCATCATCATCATCATCTTTGTTTGTTCTTTTCAGAGGCAACAGCGTGAGCAAAGTAGCCCAGGCACCTCTGCCCCCCGCTTATTAACGTCTTACACTCGACAGCGTGTGATTTCACCCCTAAGGTCTTTGAGCCTGGGTCTGTGTCACTAGAGTCACTGGCTGAGCCCTCGAGGTGCTGTTGAGTCTTATATGACCACTTCCAGTCTGGAGACACACTGATAATAACACTTTCTCTCTGTGAAAACAAGAGCTCAGGTCAGTACTCACCCGTCATTATTGATGTCCGTCGCGGCCACTGCGTTACCGAAATAAGCCGCCATCTGAGAGAGGGGAGGAATCGGGAAGATCATGAAGGAACTGGATTTATTACAATAAAGACGTCTTTAGGTTCTACTGTAATTCCAGTTCATTACACAGTTATTGAATGACAGACGATGTGCAGTGATTGTGTTTTGGAAAATGAGAATTAACTTGGTCACAGTGTGTGTCCTGCAACGTTTCAAATATTTCATCCTGCAGCACCTCACAGAACTGCTCACTCACCCAGATATTCACTCACCCGTTCACCCATATACCCACTCATTCACTTGCACATACATGCACCTACACAGCCATTCACTCACCCACTCACAGGAAATGTTAATTTTCTGTTTACGAATTCATGACAAAACAGCCACACCTTCTCTGTTCTAACAGTGTGACACACAGAATCACTGCTGTGATAAAAACAAACAGAGATATGGGCTACAGTCTCACATCAGAGTGAATAAGACTCCTCCAAACACTCTTTAAAAAAACAACTCTAGACTAAAGAAGAAGTGAGAGAGGTGGAAAGTGACTCCAAAAAGAATGACAAAATAACAACGATAAACCACACAAAATGTGTCTTAATGCTGCAAAGCCACAGCAATAATAAACCCCTCCGGACTCCGGGGCTGGGCCTGCTCCTGTGGTCACTCAGAAACCTGGGTTTCATCCCAGAAACAAACACACACACACAGTGAATCAGCTCTATCTCAGCCAATAACTCAGTTAGCACACATACAGCAGGACTCTGGGCTTTTTATTTGTCCTGACTCAGCATTCCTGCTTTTCTTCCACCCCCTGTCTCTCTCTCTCTCTCTCTGTCTGTCTTGTTCTCCCTTCCTTGCCCCCCCCACTCCCTTCTCCCTGCCTCTCTTTTGCCTAAAGGAACATGTCAGTAAATAGTTTCCAGATGTGCGAGTGGATTTAGGACATGAACCTCTGGCTTATAAACAAACAGTAAAGGGAAACTGGGGCAGTCTAACGTTCGCATGTTTTCCAGGTCAACAGCACAGCTCAGAGAAGTATTTCATTTACAGTTTCTCAGACACACTCATCTAGCCAAGGCCCGTCTCAGACGCCACACCACGGAAGAAAGCGTAAATAATGATAATAATGTATTAAATATAACACTTTAGAGCACGTGGATCAATCCTCCAACCCCGGGTCAAGACTCGTTGTCACACGTCGTTAAGGAAAGGAATAAAATGTAAGAAAAGTGTAAAGACACGCTGAACTAGAGCAGACGTGTCCCGGCAGTGATCTGACTTGCTGTAAGCGGTTACTGAGGCCTAGAAACACTGGGTTTACGAGCAGTTGATGCAGAAAGGCTTTTACGGCCAGAAACGTATGCCTTGGCTTGAGGCCAGGAGTCGCACTGAGGAAGAAGGGAAGGCCGTGTGGAGGTACAATAGCTGTTGTTATTTTTCGTCACTTTACATTACATTTACACTTCTTTTTACATTCGTTCACTCATTCATTCCACAGCAGGGGTCTGAATTAGGAATGTGTGGTCTGTACATACTCTCCCACTTCTGCACACCCTCGTACTGTCTCAGAATATTAACACAGGTTAGTTATTTATGGGGAGTGTGTGTGTGTGAGGGGGTGGGGGGCAGCTGTCAGTTAATGACGAATGAACCAATAGAAATGTTTTTAATTGGACAGCGACGATAGAGTAGACACAGAACCTTAAATTCAATAAAAGCGAGTTCATCCCACTCACCTGCAGACCAGTGAAATTCACCATAGACTCCATGTTTCTCCCGTTAAAAATATTCACCTGATAAAACAAGACAAGACCCCATCAGACAACAACATCTCCATCACATCTATGAGCTTCAATAGACCAGATATACTCACGTAACCCAGAGCTTTCTCTCCTCTCGGGACTCCCGTGGCGTAATCTGGAGAGAATAGAGGGAGCAGAAAGAGACCGAGAGTCTAAACCAGAGCCACTGCTGACACAGAGGTTCAGATCTATAGTGATTTTAATAGCTCTGCCTTCCTAACAATAGTCAGGGGTTCAATGCCCCACCCAGTTCGCACTTTTTAAGCAGTACGTCCCTGGACAAGACTCCTAATGCTGCTATCACCTGTAACGTAACTGATTTTGAAATCTCTGAATGTAAATGTAGAGATCTGCTGTGAACGTTGGCCCAGTGTATGAAACTAGATCTCTTTATAAAATCACAGAAGGTCAGGTGTGTTTACTGTCTGAGCTGCGTGAGACCACACTCAAAAACTTACCGTACACCCCGTCATCGTTAAAGTCTCCCACCGTCACAGAGTACCCTACGAAAGGCAAAAAAAATAAAATGTAAAATCACTCACAAACACTGACTGAGGTGGATGGCGCTCTGTAGCAGTGAGGTGGTGCATTTCTCTGTCACTGGGGTGGTACCTTTTGCCACTTTACACTGACTACACTACTTCACTCTACTCTCTGTTTGAGCCCTGGTGCCTAGTTCATTTTCCAGTACCACAGCTCCCACCCGAAATAACAACAACGGCGGTGGTAACGTTAAGCGGTGTTTACTCATGGTGTATCGGCGTGTTGTTGTTGTTTGGGACTGAACACAGCTCCGTCATCAGTTCAGACAGATCAGCAGAGTTTGTTCCTTCCTTGTTGCAGCGTCCAGCTCTTGCTGGATTCTTTCGTCGGCCACCGATCCAAGGAGCGTTTGAACCTCTTCAAAAGACCACGGCGTCATTTTACGAGCTGCCGTCGTGAGTCGGATAAAAACAAACGTGATCTCTGGTGCAGCTGGAGATTTTACAGATGGAGAGTTGGTGCTGGTCGTCTGCGTTGCGTGGCATAGAGTGACGACTCTCTCTGGACGATCAGCACTCTGCAAGGTTTACACGGCACGGTTTAGTCCCTACTCGACTTGCTCTGAACCACGAGAGAACAGCCACTAAACAAGAACCCGCTTCCAGAACCAGGACCTGATTCACATAATGCTGATTCAAAAAGGCAGAGTAGTGCCAAGTTGAGAAGTGTAGGTGGAATTCATTGGGAAAGGGCCATTTCACTATCACTGTGGGGGACATTTGACATTCACTCTCACTGGGAGAGGTTGTGTTAGATGGTCACTGGGGTGGTACCTTTCAGTACAGACAGGTCATTCATTCCCTACTGCAGTGACAAAAGCAACACAGAGAAACAAAGACAGCTGTGCACAGACAAACACAGATGATGTACACGGACAGCAGCGGCGGGTGAGATGGTAGAGGTATAGATTTAAAGTGGAAGCTACAGTGGAGTTAAACCAGGGTAAACAGGTCAGTATTAACAAAGCAGTGCAGAGAGTGTTTGAAGCTGTGGTGTAACACTCCTGATCTCACAGTGTAAGTACACTAATCCTGTAGACTGTGACTCAGTGGTCCGGCTGTGCCTGTGAAGGTGGGTGTGCTGCACAAACACAGTACACTGTAATTAACAGATTAAAACTGGCCAACAGTGGTTGGGTAAAACAGATTAATTTAAGCTCATTTAAATATACTACAGTCCTTTATTTCACACTGAATCTGTACCTTTTGTGTTCTCTGTGTAATGTGCTGCAGGTGTGTGTGTGTGTGTGTATTGTGCTGCTCTTGTGTTTTGTGAATGTGTGTGTGTGTTTTGCGTGTGTGTGTATTTTGCATGAGTGTGTGTGTGTGTGTATTTTGCATGAGTGTGTGTGTGTGTGTATTTTGCATGAGTGTGTGTGTGTGTGTATTTTGCATGAGTGAGTGTGTGTGTGTGTGTTTTGTATCTGTACTTTTGTACATGTCATTCCTGTTCAATGTGCTAATGTGGAATGTGTGTGTAACATGCTGCTGTTATATATCTTCTTATCATTCCTGTTCAATGTGCTAATGGTGTGCGTGTGTGTGTGTGTGTGTGTGTGTATTCACATCCTACTGAGAAATGCTAATAAAGACCAGTTGACTAAATCCTGAAGGTTTTTTTTTCGGAAGGAGTAACTGTGTAAATTCCTGAAGTGATCGAGCCCTGACACGCCACCCTCCAGCTCCTCCTCAACCACTGAGCTTCCAGAACCCAGAGAAACAACACCAGCTTACACACAGTAATAACACAGCAGAGGACGTGAGAGACAGGAGTCTTACCCAGATAACTGTCATCGTACTGGGCGCTGGCCGATTTGGTGGTCATCTGGTTGTTGTAAGGCGTGACGTACTTCTGAGTGTACCGAGTGATGACTTCAGAAATATCGTCTGATATCAGCTGACCTACGGGACACAGATCGTCAGGAGGGCTGCCATTAAACATGCCATTAAACTACGGAAACTGACAAACTGCAAAAATAATTTTACATTAAATGTTAATGCCTGGGAATTCCTCCCCAATCTGGCAACCCTGAACAAGAAATGAAGTGTAGAGGAAACAGTACTTTGACCAGTGCTGGTGTTTATCATAAAACAATGCCTCAGTGTACTCCATAACGTTCATGTAATCACCATCTATGAGGAGCTTTCAGAAGAAGATGACGTTCTCCCCCTAAAACAGCTTTGAGTGCCTGTTCCTTTAAATGATGAGGCGCTCACTGTTCACTCCGACCCTGAGCGCACAGCAGTGAGCAGTTAGCCGTTTTCACTCGGTTCTCTTTCTTCTCTATTCTCGTTCTCTCTGTTCTGTTGTGTCCATTTTACTGTGTTTAACCTCGTCTTTGCGCTCTCACATAGACACTGCTCCTGCGCTGTGATTGGACAGACTCAGACGAGGGGGTGGGGCCAATTTTAATGACGTACTTGACGTCAGAAGCAAAGCAGAATCAGAATGAGACATTTTATCCCAGTGTTTTCTGACTTGGGCAGCACATTAGAGACCGACTCTGGGGTCTTGTTTCACAGTGTGCGAGTTGGTTTGCTCCAGATGAAGTCATGTTTAACTGGAAACCTGTTTAGCGCTAATTAAGTAAAAGCTTTGAGCAACATAAGCCACAGTGGTGGTGGGAAAGAGGAAATGGACTTCCTACTAAAAGAAGAACACTTCCCTCATTTTAGACAAAACCAGACACGCTGACGGACACGGAAAAGAAAAAAAAATTCCTTGTGTCACTAAGGGAAAGAGTCCTTAGTCGTTATTAAAAGCTGAACTTGAAGCAAAAACATGTCAAGAGTTTGGGAGAGACACACTCACAGAGGTCAGCACAGAACCGGAACAACACTTTCAACACACATCATCTCCTCAGCTTTATAACTCTGTTAATACGTCCTCGATGTGTGTTCATGTACTGTCCCTTTAAAACCACACTACCGCACTGTAGTCACATGACTCTGCCTCATCCAATCAACCACATGGATTCAACACGGAGGAGAACCTAAACACAGAGGTGGACCGAGCAACTCCAGCAGCTCGTAGCAAAGAGAAACTCTTTTGTGTCTGTTGTGTGAACTCGTTTTGACTTTAGTGAAGACGACACTGAGAATAAAGAAATCAAATGTAAACATTGAGAAAAAAAAGTGACCAAAGGTAATTCCAGAGTCGGTTTCACACTGAACACAATCACACACTGAATATGAACGTTCCCATATTCCCAAACACAGAGGCGGAGCTCCCAGCCACATCAGACACAAAGTCCAGCTTTAATACTTGAGCATATTTATCACTCAGGATACTCAGATTAATTCAGATTCAGACACATCAGCTTAGAATAACTCAGATTAGCTGAGAATTATTTAGATTAATTCAGTTTAGAATAACTGAGATCATCTCAGAATAACTCAGATTAACTGAGAATTGCTCAGATCAGATCAGATTAACTCAGTTCAACTACAAATAGCAGATAAATCTAAATAATAGAATAACAGAATAAATCAGATTAAAACAGGAAAACGTGGATGAACTCGGATGAACTGAGATTGACAGGGTTTACCTTGCCAGTAGAAGCTCCCAGGTCCTCCCACCACAAGCCGCTTGCTCTAACAGGGAAGAAAGCCAGCGTCAACTCAACAAACTCAACTGTGCTTATTAAGACACACCAAGCAGCTCTGGATTTAAACAGCTCTGGCTTCCTGCGTCATCCGGGATTTGATTTTAAAATTCCTATTACAATTAATTAACAGAAAAGATACACTATGAACTTCTTTTTTGCAAATGTTATTTGTGAAAATGAAGACTTGTACCTTTATAATGTCAGCACTGAATCCAGCCTGGCAGAAACCCTGACCCTCAGGCGTGGCCAAAACTGTAGGGGGCACACACACACACACACAATAATAAATGTATATATTAGGGCTGGATTAAACTAAACAGTCAGTCACTGTTTATTAATGTGGTATTTCTTTAGGTGTTGAGTAAAGTCTTTGAGAAAGAGAAAGAGAAGCTTTGTCTTTAGTTACTGACAACAAACTACACTATGATTTCACCACATCACCCTGTCCTCTGCACGACTGAAGATAAGATTTGGATTTGTAAAAGTAAAAAGTCATGAAATGTAAACAGTGCTGTGTTTAGTGCAGGACTGAGATCCAGAATCAGGACACGTTCACAAACACCAGCAACACACACACACACACACACACACACACACACACAGAAATAGAGAGACATGCACAGACAAGCAGAGCAATGAACAGCGGGAAGCATGCACTACACAAAAACACAACCATACAAACATACAGAAACACAAGGACAGTCTCACACACACACACACACAAGCACAATGACATACACACGCTCAAAGACACAAAAGGCAGAGTCAGAAACACACCCACAGCCACAGTGATAGAGCTCAGACAGAGGAACTGAGTCACACACACACTTATCCAGAGTGACAAACACATTAAGCTCAGTGTGTGTGTGTGTGTGTGTGTGTGTGTGTGTGTAAAATCACAGTCAGAGAACAGGAAAAGACACATTGCATGACCAAAAACTTGTAGACACTCTTTACAAAGACACACACAGCATTGGGCACAGTCTCGTTACACTCTGTCAGCTACGTGTGAGACAGAGGGGCATAAGGCCCCGGGCACTGGGCTGTGGAGCAGTGTAACTGTGTTCTCTGGAGAGATGGGGCTCCACTCAACACTTAGGGATGAGCTGGAGTGGAGCTTGTGATTCAGAACTAATTTCCAACTGTTCCCAGTTCCTTACCTCACTGAGGTTTATGTGGCTGGATGCCATCAAATCCTCAATGCTATGTGCCCAAATGGGCAGAGTCTTTTGTTTGTTTGTTTAAATACACAATTGTCTGCAAATCTTTGGCCATACAGCGTTCATATGTGTGTGTGTGTGTGTGTGTGTGTGTGTATGAGCCATCCCAGTGCAGTGGTAAGTGAGGGGACACACCCTGTCCCGGGGGGTGAGTCTTACCCGAGCGGCAGGGCGAATACTCCACCACGGTCGATCCCTTCTTCAGGAAGCAGGTCCCCACAGGCTCGCGATCGTTTAACCCGTATGTGCTCCACTGATACAGCGGCGCACAGGCCTGCACACGAGCAACACACACTCCTTACACACTCCTCACACGCTCCACTATTCACACCTCATTCACACAGTTTGGGCGCCTCAGGCCAATCACAGTGTCTCGATTACCGGAGTGAAAATAAGGCACAGGTCCTCGGCACAGAACACACTTCTGCACAAAGTAATACACTGCTGTTTACTCTCTGAGTTTAACATACTGAATGAACACACACACACACACACACACACATATACAGACACTCACAAACACACACACACACTTTCATAATTATGGACACTCATATGTACACACTGTAATAATCAAGGACACACACACACACACACACACACACACACACACACACACACACACAGAAGTGTGTTCTCTGTCAAAGGCGTGTCACTCAGAGGTCCGTGACTGCTCTGGAGATGATATAATGCTCTGGGAGGATTTAGATTTCTGTGAAATTGAGGCCCACACAACATTACCACTTTCTGACAGAATGTAATACACAGAAGGAAGTGTAGGGGGCGATAAAGGTCCCACCGTTTCACAGGAACTATTAAACAGGACATCTCTTCTCCATCACACCACAAAGCACTTACCAGGATGTGCTCTCCATCAGAACGAACCGTCGCTCCAAACCACTGATGAGACTTAAACTCCATCTGTGCTCCATTGTCATGCCTCTCGTCTGAGAGAGAGAGAGAGAGAAAGAGTGAGTGAGAGAGAAAGAGGGTGAGAGAGAGAAAGAGAAGTGGGTGAGAGAGAGAAAGAGAAGAGAGTGAGAGAGAGCGAAAGAGAGTGAGAGAGAGCGAGAGAAAGAGAGTGAGAGAGAGCGAGAGCGAGAGAAAGAGTGAGAGAGAGCGAGAGAGAGAGAAAGAGAGAGAAAGAAAGTGAGAGAGAAAGAGAGTGAGAGAGAGAAAGAGAGCGAGAGAGAGAAAGAGAGCGAGAGAGAGCGAGAGAGAGAGAAAGAGAGCGAGAGCGAGAGAGAGAAAGAGAGTGAGAGAGAGAGAGAGAAAGAGTGAGAGAGAGAGAGAGAGAGAAAGAGAGAGAAAGAGAGCGAGAGAGAGAGAGTGAGAGAGAGGAAAAAAAGAGTGAGAGAGAGAGAAAATAGATCAGTACACCAGTTGCTATTCATAAGAGACATGCTTCCTGTGTAATACTTTCTCAACATCACATCAGACCCCACTCAAGCTGTTATTTTATCCAACATGAACTTTGTATCTGGACAGGATTAAAATGATCATTTCAGTTCAGTTCTGTAATTTTCTCTGAGGACGTGGATTGGGCTGGAAATAAAACTACAGAGGCCCCCCGTAAAAGAGAGAATGATCCCAGGACCACATGGAAATGTTATCCCATCCGGATAAGGCTTTAGGCCCACAGGAAACCGACAGGGAGGTCTTGTTTCACAGTGTGTGGGTTGGTGGGCTCCAGATTCACACTTTATTTTTGTTTTATAACATGTGCTCGTTAACTGAAAACTGAAAGAGCCTGTGTTACTTTTCTGAGGATCGCACAGTGTTCAAACCAGACGCAGCGCATCGGGGAGTAAAATAAACAAAACAACAGAAGAAAAGACCTCTCGAGTCAGTGAGGTATGAGAGGTATGAGTCCTGGAGGACTGGGGAGGTTTGCTGAAACCACTCTGGACACATTTCCAAGGGGGTTTTGCTGACAGAAGTGTGGTGATAAACTTAGCCTTGACACAAAGACACAAACACCTGCCGGAAACTGTTAGTTTCTCCATGAGAGTATTGTGATTTAATGAAAGCCAATGTAGAAACAGAGGGATCAGCTTGAACCTCTCCCCAGTGAGACACTTCTGAACAGAGAGAGAAGTCATAGTCTCAGAAAACGGATTCAGAGAGTCACGGTTTCTTACATCACACACCTAAGGAGCAGGGCTTCCACGCTGCAGGCGAGCAGCAGAACCAGGTGGAGATAGAGGCGGGGACTAAGGCCCCATCCACACGGATCCGTTTACTTTTAAAACTGAGTACTCCCTGTTTCTGAAAATATCCACGTCCCATCAAATACAAAAACGGTTGCATTATCACGTCAGTCCAGTAGGGGGCCATAGTACCTCTTTATAGGCAGCTGTTATAATTTCAGCCGGAGGCAGGTTCGCTGTGTGACGTGAAGTTTCAGAAAAACCTCAGTTTACCTTCGTCCACATGAAAGCAACAGCGGCGTTTTCACAAATCTCCACTTTGGAGAGCATTTTTGAAGATTTTCAGTGACCTGTCACGCTGTTATCACGTGAATGAGAGGCCAAAACGCAAACAAAACCCCGCGTGAACTGGGCCTGAATGCGTATTCACAGATCTGAGTAGGACTGGGCAATTAATTGAAAATGAATCCAAGCTTAATTTCAGAACTTCTAATTAATTTATTAATGTTTATATCCATTAAATAGATATTTTAATCCTGTCTGTCCTTTTATTTGTTAATTCTGTTAATACGTCCCCACTGTGCTGTAGTCACGTGACTCTGCCCCATTCAATCTGACACATGGACGCAACACGGAGGAGAACCTAAACACAGAGGCGGACCGAGCGACTCAAGAAAAACAGTGCCGAAGATGACACTGAACATAAAGGAGTCAAATATAAAACAGCGAACACTGTCACTACAGCTGAGCGTTAACAATAAACGTGACAGTGATTAGTCTCGAACACGTAAACCGGGCAGACGCTGTGTTTGAAGCCAGATTTGGTCACTGTTGACTACACTTAGGACATTTAGGGGTTTCAGCCTCATTCCACTGTCATGTGACGTGCAGTTCTAGGGGAAGCCGTGTCCAGTTATCTCTCTCCAGACCAACCGTGACTGGCTAATCACACAACACCGTCTGTTTGTCTTAAACACACACACACACACTCTATAGACTCCACAAACTCACCATAACACACAACCACACAGAGCTGGGAATGGTGCTGGTTGAATGTAAAGGGCCTCGGTCACGGAGCTCTACACAGCGGCGAGCGCTTCACCACCGAGGGACGTCTGTAAGGGGTTGTGTTTCTCACGCCTCCTGACATTCAAAGGGGCTCTTACATTCTCCAGGGTTTTCACTTAGAAAAACAAAACCTGCAATTGGCCCCGGGGTCCAGAGGCTTGGCTTGGTTCTGTAGAGAGGTGAGGAGGTGAATTCTGTGTTCAGAGGAGTGTGGCGTCATCGTGTTCAGACTCGCCAGGAAGTAACAGCTCACCAGCCAGAGACACAATGATGCAAAGGGCATGGATCTGATATAACACCTTATATGGCAGTGCACATGAATATCTCTGCTGGCTGGGCCTCTCTCATATTTTCTCTCTCTCATATTCTCTCTCACACACACACACACACACACTCAAAAACCACAAGGTCAAAAGTATCCAGACGAAACACAAATGCCTATATGAGGTGCACGCATGTCTGACAACTGCAGCTGTTAAACTGCGCAAACACAGTGTGTATAATCTCAGTATAACAGCGGTGGTTCTCGGAGTGGGGGCTTCATCCAGATCAAGAGTCCAAAGGAACACACCCCGGCTGGACGTACGCTAGGACTGTCGGACTCTGATGAGCAAAGCAGCAGAACTAACCCGGTGATCTCCTGGTGAAAGGGGCCAGTGCTCCCCCAAGACCACGAGCCCCTCGTATCCTTTCTCCACTAATGAGGAAACACCTCGTTCACACACCTACATTTACAGTTCCGTGCAGCTCCACCAACAGGTTTCAGAACCCAAACGGTTCGTTCCCAGCTGGAACAAGAGAATAGTAGGTGCTCTGAACTGGATAAAGGTTACAGACAATGACTGAATGAATGAGTTTGCGCTGGATGTCCGCATTTTGCCGTGTAGACAAGTTTCTGGCCAATCAGCAGTCTGCAGGGTTTACACCTGGTTAAAGCCAGAACAGTTCACTTCTAGCACTTTCCCACCAACAAGGTTCTGGTTTGCGAACCTAATTTTGAAGTTCGGTGCATTTCCATGCACAAAAAAAAAGGTTCTGGAACCTGCAATGTTTGTTCGCAGCAGGAACCAACGAACAGCAGGCTTTTCAGCACGGGCTGCGACATCGGTGGGCGTGTCTAGTCGTGCCGCCACACTGTGCAGCGCCCTCTACTGATGACATACTACGTGACGTATCCTCGGTTCCAGTAAAACTGCTGTAAATGCGAGCTGGTTCGCTGAAAACCCGAACAGAATCAGGTCAAGAACCAGAGTTCTTTTGGTGGAAAAGGGCTATGAAGAATATGGGCTATAGGGCTATGAGGATACTCAGTCTTTCTAAGCGAAGTCTAGAGCTGTTTTCTGAAAGAATCAAAGGGAGACACTCCCTCTCTCTGGTATTTTACATGTGTTTTCAGGCCCACATTTTCTCCAGAGGAGTTTACACTGGGCCCAGTGCACACTCACAGGGCAATGAGTATCGTCACACTGGCCTTAGATACAGGCAGGCAGTCAGCTGCTCACTTCCTCTCCAGAGGGGAAAACCCACACCCACCCACACCTGGATGAACCCATTATTCTCACTGCTGACACTCACTCACTGCTCCACAGTCCAGGCAGAATATGAGGGATCTACACACTATCCCCAAACGTTGATGATAGTTATAATAATAATAATTATTATTATAAATAAGAGTTAGTTTAATTAGGATGTTCTGTCCAAAGCTGAGTTTAACAAGTCAGCAGCCAACGTACACAAAGACTATATTTACTGCCAGAAAACCACACACACACACACACCAGTGCTTATTACACACTGAGTAAACAGATTTTTACTGTAAACACATTTGAAAACTTATTTTTCCTCGAACTTTGACAATGAACATTTACATCAGTGACATTACCATCAGCGGTTTCCACATTCCTCACACACACACACACAGAGAGAGAGAGAGAGAAATTAAATGGGGAGGAAGAGAAAAGGAGACTGGGAAAAAAACTGGAAAGGAAAAGCAACAAAAAAAATGTTAGTGTAAGAGCGGCTAGAGAGAGAACAAAACACAAAAGACAGTGAGAAAGAGATAAGGAAAGAAAAGAAAGAGAGAGAGAAGTACTGTGTTTGCTGAGATTGTTGTGTTCCACATGCACACACACACCGCATACCAATGAGATGCAGAATTAAACCAGCTCAGAGTCCACATTCACACCACAAAAACACAAAGAGCTGATAAACAAAGCCCCGCTGGGAGAGCAGAGTTCTCTGGAGAGACGGAGCACCACTCCGCGGCTTTGGGACGAGCCGGAGTGGTGTGTGTGTGTGTGTGTGTGTGACCTGGAACTAATCGTCCGACATCACTCTCGTATTTCCCTGCCGTCAAATTCTCAAAGAAATGTTCCCAGATCTAGTGCGAGGACTCCCCGGAGGAGTACAGCTGCTCTACACCTGTGTGCTGGGACTGGCCTGGGCTTGAACACAAACCCGGACCTCATGAAAGCCCTGCCGGCAGAATGCCATCAAGTTCTCACAGAAATGTCCCCACACCTAGTGAAGAGCAGAAGGTGTTACGGCACCAAAGAGCAGCAAACACCAGTCAATGTCCTTCATGACAGAGGAAGCGGAGGAGACTGTGTCCACAAACTTGTGTCCATCCAGAACCAAGCCCAGGATTATTAGCAGGTACAAGCCCTGCCCTGAGTCCATACCTCGGGATGAGTCTGGACTTGACGACTAACCCCAGCTCTCAGCCACACTCTGAAAATATCTGGAGCGAAGCTGATGCACGAGCCCATAAATCATTACAGCCCCCCGGGGCAGCAGCTCACAGAACAATAACGCCGCCCCCTCGGTGCCCAGACCCCGTGAGTGGATGAGGACGATAACAAAGAGGTGATTTACCCGTGTTGTCAAACTCCATCTGAGAACAGGCCCCGGTGCTCTGCCAGGGACAGCTGTACACCGCGCCTCTCTCCACCACCGAGGACGAGGACGTGTTGGCTTTAGGAGCGCCCACCAGGACGTTCAACCTGGGAGAGGAAAACAAAACACATGAACGAGGCCAAACAACACAGTGAACTTAGTTCTCAACACACCAGAGCAGGCGTGACGCGGTGGCGGCGCGTTAGTGGATCAGACACGGCAGTGCTGCTCGAGTTTTTAAATGTTGTGTCCACTCACTGTCCACTCTGTTAGACGCACCTTGTTGGTCCACCTTAACCCTACTCCTCCATTTTGCCTAGGGCTGGTGCTGTCTCAGTTACTGTTGGGAAAGAGGGGTAGGGCTGAGGGCCCCTTAAAACTGCGATTTCTAAGGGGCACACTTCAAATGGAGGGGTGTGACGCCTTGTGAATCACCAGCGAGATATAGTTTCAGTGCATTTTGTCCTTTTCGTTTATTTTATCTTGGAATTCCCAGCTCCACATTAAATTCTGAAGCAATTCTAGGGCCTGTGTTTTGAACAGAAAATGCAGAATAAGCAGCTGAATTCAGCTCCATATCACAGAGCGTTAGGAGAGGGAGATAATATATGATTGTGGATTGCTTTTGAACATCAGCAATGTGTTATACAGTTTATTAACGCTTCTGTCTAATTGTGTCTCATTAAATCAGTCATACACATGCGGTACTATAAAACTGCACTGTGTTTCCATGGTGCGTGAATGTGCAAAACATTGCAAAATATGCTGCTATCAACTGTTATCGCTAACAATGCTAACCGGAAACAAGCTCGGGTGTGACATCCAACTCACGCGATAAACGGACCGCAGCATTAAAATCACATGAGCACTGCTGTGTCTGATCCACTCATCAGCTCAACACACACTAACACTAACACACCACCACCACGTCAGTGTCACTGCAGCGCTGAGAATGATCCACCACCACATCACACCTGCTCTGTGGGGGTCCTGAGGGGGTCCTGACATGCTACTAGGTACTTAGTAAATACTCAGTGCATGTCAATGGAGATGGACCATAAAATTACAGATTCAGAATCATTGTGATGCTTCACTGAGGTGTAACAGGGAGAAAATAGCCTTTGTTGTTGCTACTCCAGCCTCAGCACTGCAGAAACTGCACTATATAACTTTTGTATGAGGGTTGGAAACCACCATCTAGTTATAATGAAGACCTCAATAGAGTCACAAACTGTGCTCAGATCAGTCAGATGAACTAAACCATACTCTCATTTATCTCACTTACCTCTCTCGTGTCAACATTATGTCTCCTGAGCCGTTAAAGAGCAACCTATGAGCAATCAAAGCGTGCTCTGGGCCTTGTCCTTGATTTCAGGACAGTGCTGTAAAATGAACTACACTCTGCACCTTTAGGGGGAGCCCTGGAGCAACAATACCAAAACTTACGTTGTGTTCCTTTCACTCATTCACTCACTCACTCATAATACATCCTCACACTCACATACATTATATCCTCACTCACTCACTTACAGACTCACACCCTCACTCACTCATAATACATCCTCACTCACATACATTATATCCTCACTCACTCACTTACAGACTCACACCCTCACTCACATACATTATATCCTCACTCAGTCACTTACAGGCTCACACCCTCACTCACTCACTCATAATACATCCTCACAATCATTATATCCTCACTCACTCATAAATCTTAACAAGCTACATCCTATCATACTCACTCAGTCACCCATATATCCACTCATTTATAGCACATACACATTCACTCACTCACTCATAATACATCCTCACACTCACATACATTATATCCTCACTCAGTCACTTACAGACTCACACCCTCACTCACTCACTCATACATTTTAACAAACTACACCCTCTCATACTCACTCAGTCACCCACATATCCACTCATTTAAGGTACATACACATTCACTCACTCATAATCAAGCGTACATAAATACTTACAAAACCACTCACTCTGACACTCGAGCATATTCACTCATTCACTCATAAACATCCCCCTTTACAGCCCTGCTCCACAGCCCAGTGCTGGGGGTTTTATACACGTCCAGCCGACGCTTGGCTTTGGGCATGGTGAGCTCAGACTCATGTGCAGCTGCTCCAGAGATTATTAACTCGTTTTAAGCCGTGTTCACTAACTTAAGGAGATGTAACCGAGTGTTTAACACAACGGCAAAACTCGTTTTAAAACGCGCCGGTTTCGCAGTTGGGGGTTTTCCCCTTCCACCTTAAAAAGAGCTTGATTTGGCATGTTGTGTACTATTTAAGGTGGAACGGCAAATTCCGAAACAAGCGGGACTTGGGAGGGAGAGAGAGGCGAGACTTACTGCTTGTCCGCGGCGTTGAAGAAGTCCACGGAGAAGCCGAAGTAGCTGCCCTGGGGTCCGGAGAAGACGGAGGGGTTTTCTGTGTCCAGGTTAAAGGCATGTCCCCGCGGTAAAGACAAAGACAGGGACAAGTAGAGGACAGTGAAGCTGAAGTACAGCCGCCGGTTGTCCATGTTTATTTACTGTTGGCGTTAGTGTGAAGAGCCGCTCCAGCTCCGAGCCGTTGCTCCCCAACACTGAACCCAGGGACCGCCCACAGGAGGTGACGTCGCGCTGACGTCACACGGAGGAGACGATTACTCCCATCCTCATCGTCCTCATCCTCATCGTCCTCATCTCCATATACAGCTGTGGGCAGATGTTTTCTGTTTATTTTGGGTGAAGAAACAAAACTAAATCTAGGACTCACCGAACTCACCCTTTCCCTGAACGGACCCCGGGGTGAAGGAGTGTGAAGGGCGCCCCCTTGTGTCACAGCTGTGATGAGGAACAATTAATATATAACAAAAATAACATGTAGCATTATCAACTACTATCAGAACCATATTATTGATCCGTTATTATAGTATTATTGGCGATGGTAACATGCACTATTATTATTATCATTATTATTTTATTATCAATAGTAGTAATAGTAGTAAAAGTGGAATTAGTTTTATTAGCATTTCTATGATTATTTTATTATTAATAGAAGCATTTTTTTCATTTTTGTAATTTGTTATTAGTACCATTTTTATTATTAATTATAGTACCACATTAAAATAGGTCTACGTTTATAAATGTTTAACACATGGTTATTAATTAGGTTGTAATCATTTGTAACAGAGACAGGAACTCACTGTAAACGTGGAGGTACAGAATAAACTCAGACCCGAGGATGTTAAGGTAAACACGTCATTAACGTACAGAAAGACACTCTGGTGGTGGTTAACTGGTTAAATGTTTAAACTTCATTACTGTGCTGGCGCTGACAGGGTTAATGTCGACTGAGGTCACGACTGAAGACACAGTGAGGTCAGTATTTGGCAAGATCTGTGATTTAACTGTTGATGGCTGTGGGTGCACTATTTGGCAAACACAGGTCACTGTTGCCCTTCCTGTCTGAGTTATAACTGATTATTAATGACATTTAATGTGTTTACACACTAATTAATACCCATTAATAGAGCTTTACTAGTGTAGTTTTATTCTAAAGAGGTACTTTAGTATTTACTATGATTAATATTCGTACAGTAGTAGGAGTAGTAGTGTTTTTGTGATTATATTATTATTACAGTGAGTCACAGCAGCGGTCTGTAGATCAGATACAGATCAGTGAGCAGAGGTGGGGCAGGAACAGGGCAGTGTTCCTGTTTCTAAAGAGTGCTGTGTGATGATGGCGTGTTTACTGTGAGCCTCTGGTTCAGACCGTCTCAACCCACTCAGTGAGGCAGGAGGCTTTCGGAACTGGAGTTACACACTTCTGTGTGTCTGTGTGTGTGGGGGGGGGTGGGTTGGGGGTGTGTGATGGCCTCTGGTGGTGCAGTGCTCCAATTAACTAACACCCCCACACACACCTCAGTACAGCCCTCAGCTCTCAGTGACACACAAACACAAGTAAAGCCTCGTCTGCACATTCCACTGAACTGACTTTAACACGGAAACCCACAGAGACCTCTATATATAATTCTGCTGTTATCTTGAGATCACTGAGAACTAACTCCGGGTTAACGGCCTTCTGACAGAACGAGGGGTAAGGAGGTGTAGAGTGTCCTGTCAATACAATTGGGGGGGGGGGGGGGGGGGGGGGGGCTCTGGGGTAAAAACACTAACAAACTCCCTTCATTTCAGAGGAAACACTGGACGTCCACAAACTTTTGGCCTTGAAACGTAAGAGTTTCAGATAAAGTGGCCTTTTCTTTTTTTCGGCACGCTAGGCAGTAGGGGAGGGTCGCCAGCTGGACTCGGGTGAAGAGAGGGATCTGAAAGAATGAGAAAATGAAAGTTTGCTGTCGTTCTTTCACTTCTGTTTCTCCTCAGAGTCCAGTCACACAAACAAGGGCGAGCGAGGAATCAAAGGCCTGGGGAAAACAGTCTCTCTCTTTGTGAGCGCTGACCGGTGGGGGCATGTGGTCAGCGGGGCTTTTTCTGCACCATGTGACTCAGAGGGAGTGAATAATCCTGTCTGCCTGATTACAGAGAAATTACTGATGAGAGAGAGAGAGAAAGAGGGAGAGAAAGAGAAGGAGGGAGAAACAGAGAGAGAGAGAGAGAAAGAGGGAGAGAAAGATGGAGAAACAGAGAGGTAGAAAGAAAGACATCAACACAGAGAGAGAGAGATGGAGAAAGAGAAGGAGGGAGAAACAGGGAGAGAGAGATGGAGAAACAGAGAGGTAGAAAGAAAGACATCAACACAGAGAGAGAGATGGAGAAAGAGGAAAAGTGGAAGAAAGAGAAAGAGATGGAGAAAAAGAGAGAGAAGAGAAAAAGATAGATAAAAGTGCGTCCCAAAACATTCCTGCCTAATCAGATCAAACTTCAATGAGCACTTGATATGAATCATTGTTCTGAAATTCCTACACATCCACTGACACACACTCATTAGTGAATGAGCAGCTGCACATGAGCCTAAGGGCTCCATTCCAAGTATCACTGGGCTGTGGAGCAGTGGAACTGTGTTCTCTCGACTGTTAGAGCGCCACCCAGTGGCTCTGAGATGAGTCGGAGTGGAGTTTTAGATACAGAACTAATTATAAAATTTTAGTATCCCACCTCTCTGACTCCCACAAGGCTGAATACCATCAAATCCTCACAGAAATGTTCAGATGTGAGTGAATGAAAGACTGGGTGAATGTGTGAACATGTCCATACAGGTGTGAGTGAATGAGTGACTGTCTGCCTTGAATCTGGTGATTCCTCATAGGTTTCAGACCCAGAACTGGATGAACTGGATGATGGATGTTCGATTGATGGAGTCTGCACTAAACCTGATTTAAAATGGCTGCTCTCATGTAGGGACCCACTCCATGGAGCATAAGACGGTTCCTTCAGTGCACAGCAGTTCATCTCCAATGAGCTTCACTTTACAGGAAAACATGTCAAAATGATACATAATCATTCTAATAAACAGTGTGCTACTTCTCGAAGATAAAAATGACTGATTACACCTTTGACTACATTTCTGATCTTTTAGAGACGGTGCATCAGCCTCAGGTCTTGTTTTTGTTGGAGGACACAGTGGATCCTCAGTAAAACAACATGAGTTTTGTCAGAGAACGCTCCACACAAGTCATAACAAGAGGAAGGCCTGTACGCGACGAATAACAAACCGAAGACACAAGCTGCGTACAGACTCAGAGGCCTCTCCACAGGCTCCGGCTCGAAACAAACTCCTCCTGTGCTCGTCTTTACTCCAAAATCACACCATCCAGAGGAGACGAGAAGACCATCCAGAGGAATGTGGTAAAGCTATGGAGAACATGAACAAAAGTTTGTGGACGACCATTTAGGGTCCCCCACTTTTCCCCAATTACATGTCACTTTTCCACTGCATAGTACCTACACGTCTTTTTATTTATTTATTTTTGAAGAGGTTCAAACGCTCCTTGGATCGGTGGCCGACGAAAGAATCCAGCGAGAGCTGGACGCTGCAACAAGGAAGGAACAAACTCTACTGATCTGTCTGAACTGATGACGGAGCTGTGTTCAGTCCCAAACAACAACAACACGCCAATACACCATGAGTAAACACCGCTTAACGTTACCGCCGCCGTTGTTGTGGTTTCCAAAGCCCACTGTTCCCATTAGAGACAGGGTTTGCGCTGACATCAAATACATTTGTGTTAATGAAAAAGCAACCAGGGACCAGTGAAAGGAGTATCGAGCCGTGCCGAGTACGTAACACTCAATGGAAAAGCAACACAAGCAACTACAATTAAAAACTACAGCACACAGGTCTTACCTGAGAGACACTGAGGTGTGGAGGAGGGGAAAGTTTAGAAATATGACTCTTGGCCAAGACTAGTCTGAGTCATTTGAATCAGTAATGAGTTGCTGCTGTTAAACTGTAACCGCTGACAATGAAATGACAAGAGCGAGAGAGAGAGAGAGAGAGAGAGAGAGAGAGAGAGGAAAGAATGAGCAACAGCAGCACAATCCAAAACAAGCTGCAGACAGTGGGACGAAAAACAACGAAAGAGAAACTGAGAAAGAGAGAAAAATATTGAAATGAAATGAAATGTGAGAGAGAAAAGAGAGAGAGAGAGAAAGAAAGGTATATCAGCTATTTTGACAGCATGAAGAATCACGGGAGAAAACAATTATCCTTTGAACAAAGCAGTCAGCCATAACATTAAGACCCCTAAATCCACTGTCCATTCTCTCAGTCAACGTTCTGGGGTGAGTTTGTGTTTGAACTGTAATCTAATAACACTTCACTTGTGACTAAAGACTGGCACAGCCCAGGTTTAACATTCAACCTGAAATAAAGGAACACTACATAACTTTCACCCTAACATTACACCTTTACAGTCAATGTGATGCTCCACTGAGCTGTAACAGGGAGAGTATAGAGCCTCCGTCACTGCCACTCCAGGCTCAGCACTGCAGAAACTACACTATGTAACTTTTGGATGGAGGAAAACATCTTACCTAGTGTTCGTTTAAAGAGACGACTCCATTCAGTTTACAAAACAGCTACAACCCCCCACCCCCTTTAAAAAAAACACTATTAAGAGCAACTCGCTGATACTCTTTTATTTACACTTTGTCTTGGCATGTTGGTGAGAAGGATTTTAAAACAACTGAAGACACGAGGACAGACACATTCCACTCCTCTCCGGCTTTACCTCCTTCCTTAAAGCACTTCAGAACCTCCAACCCACCCAAAAAAAAAAAACAGATCAGAGAAACACTGAAAGGTCAAACCAGGCCTCTCTCAGGTCCGCGGCTCGTCTCCTAAAGCGTCCGAGCCCAGAACACAGTCTGACCCCTCGGTCCAATTTAAGAGCGCGACGCTCACGGTCACCATTTCAGATTCTCATCCTCTCCCTTTACAGTCATGCACTTATTTAGATCGTATAATGTCTGATGATATCAGCAGAGGGACCTCCTCTGGTGTTCATTAAAGCAGTCAGTTCACAATCGGGGAAAAAGATGAACGGAACAGAGCCGATTTTAAGGCGGCGAAGTGTAGTAACTCGGCTTCAGCTCTGAGCTCTGAGCTTTTCAGGTGCAGTTCTTATCAAACCTTATTTGACAAAACCAAGGAAAAATAAAAGCCTCTAATTAAATTCCTATTAATTGTGTGGTTTTCCCACTGCAGATCGTATGAATTTGAGTAGACTCCTAATTCCAGATCGATCCCAAATGCAAACATTCAATTTTATTATTGTAATGGCTTGGTAAAACCCCCCCAAAAAACTGTGATGTGGAGGAGAAGCTGGTTCTCAGCGCTCCTCCTCCTTCTCCTCTGTGTGCGCCGAGAGGAAAGCCTGGTCTAAAGCAGATGGCCAGGTGCTTCTTGATGGCTGTTTTTTGTTGGTGCTGTGGTTGGTGTTTATTAGTTGTGGTACAGAACACAGTCAGTCTTTCACTTCAAGCCTGGGGTGGAGTTTGTGGAGAGGCGAAGCCGCAGCAGAGTTTCACTCCTCCAGGTCCAGTGTGTTCAGCTCGTCCTCCAGCTCGTCCAAGTCCTCTCCGGTGAAAAGGTTCTCGTCTACAGGCACCGCCTCCGGCTCCTCTCCTCCGCTCTCTTCGTCCTCCTCCTCCTGCTTCGGGTCCGCGTGGTGCTCTCCGTTCTCCACTCCTCCGGACGCTTCGCTCAGCTTCAAATCTACGGGACGCAGACACAACACCGGGGCTTAGTTTCACAGCGTGGCACTAAACACAGCACCGCTCCAGTGCAGAGCATTTCCACCACAGCAGCAGTTCTTTATCTTCGTTACAAGGCCACATTCCTCTTGTGATCATCTTAGTTTTAACAATAACTGAGAATGCAGGCTAAAAATGTACAGCTAAAGAATGTCTTTGAAATGGGGACAGAAATTATTATTAAAAAACAGACGATAATAAATCAGCACATGATCAAAAGACTAAGATTATTTTTAAAACAATGATTTTCAAGTTATTTATTACACTTTTATTATTACACTTTTTAATGACTGCTCTTTTTTCAGGTCGTTAAACGAGGAAGAAGGGGGAGGGGCTGTTTTTTTGTATGAAAAATGAGGACGATTCGAAACGTGGAGAGGAAAAAAGTAATTGATAAAGAAGAAAGTCGTGGTGTTGTCTTCGACTCACCATCCGTTTCATGAGTGGGAGGAACCCGAGACGTGAACCTATCAGCTGCAGCCACCGTGATTCCCGTGTTGTCCACTTCTTTAGGAATGAACCTTGCGATGTCAATGTCCTGAAACTCCTGGTCTTCCTCTTCCTGGAAACCACACCCCAAAAAAAAAAACCCACAAATTAACACGTGAAGCAAACTTGACAAATGAATTCAACACGTCTCGAATGAAGAACACATCGTCAGATGATCCCGCTTACTTTAAATTCCTCTACTGCTATTTAGCAATTACTGTAATAAACAGAGCCTAATAGACACATGTAGAAACGGTTGACGTCTTGTTGTTAATCATAATACTATTTTGATACAGTAAAAGGAAAATTAAGAATCCAATATTTAATTAATTACATTAATTTAATTCACGGTTCAAATTTGGGCAGCCCTGATTTAGTCAGACAGGTGGACAGAAGTCTAGCCATTCACTCATGACAGCTTCTGTTGTTTATAATTACCCAGTGATTACAGAAATTCCTTAAACAGCAACTGATTATCAAAGTTTAATGATATGGAGGAATGGGCCTGACATCACTTTCCTGCACACTTTATGATACTCTTCTTCTATGAAGGCTATTGTATATTTGTATTATGTTTATATTATTATTATTACTACAGAAACACTAATATTTAAAAGACAGCTTCTTGTATCACTGTACGCCATTCGTTTTCAAAGACAGCTGGGTAGAGTCTATGATGCAACATATTTTGTGAGCGCTCTAACTTTATGTAAATTAGAAGTGAAGCGATGTGGCAATGACCGATGGAACCTGAGCAGGCTGCTACATGCTTCATCTCTGCTACTTCAGTGGGCACATTGTGTCAGTGATAGCACAGCAACCGAAGGTCAGGTCGAGTTTAGTAGGGTCCACAGACCAAACGTGATGAGCGGTAAGAGGCCAAAAAAAAGGCTCTGTACGTGTGACATGGGCGGCGTTCTCACCTCCTCGGAAAGATTGTCGTCGTCGTCCTCGTTGTTGTATCTGGTATCATCCGCTTCCTCGTCGTCGTCGTTGACCAGCTCGGGCCGGAACTCAAACACCTCACGTCCACTCACCTGGAAACAACAGGGAATTAAAGACAAAAAACCATGAGACACAGTGAGACATTACGACACCTCTGTGATCACAGGTAATCCTCTAGAATTGAGACATGAGGCTAAAGTGGATCAGGAAGGAGACAACATTCATTTACAGGCCTCTGAGTCACGAGTCCAACAACAGAGAGACGGAAACTGGCCATAAGAGAAACTCAGACAATGAGGTGGTTTATACCGCCCCCTGCTGCCACCTTCTGTATAATGAGGTCAAACAGTCCAAACCAGCACATTTACCAGGTATAGCAACACATTGAGCAATGCCCCTGTACCGTTTTAAAGTGAATTAAGACCCTCTAAAGTATTATTAATTCATATATTTTTTAAAACTACTGATATTCTAAATAATTGATCATTATAATTAATTAATAAGTTCTTCAAATCTGTATTTGTGTGTATTTTTATTTTGTTTATTGCCGTTCTTTAATATTGTAACAAAAAGTAAATATTACACCATCACCCACTAAAACTAACCAAAATAATAAATAAATAAATAAATAAATCATCCAACTCCTCCTTTAATTTAACATGACCTCTTCCTCAAATGCAAGTGAAACAGCGAACTCACTCCGAGCGATCGTCCTGCTTTGAAGTCTGCTTTCTTCCTCTCCAGGTCCTGCTCGGCTTTAGCAAGTTTCTCCTGCCTCTTCCTCTTCTTCCAGGCCAGGAACGTTTCCAGCGTGATCCGAGTGACATTTGGTCCCAGAGCAGATCGCTACAGAAACATCACAATATTAAAGTAAATGACGTGAATCAATGAAAACACTAACTCATAACCAAACGCTGCAAAATACAGAGCACCTCTAGTTCTCTGGTTGTAGGATACGTGTATCAATCATACGGCGATGCATTTTAAACTTGTTTACCTCCACCTGCAGAACTAAACAGTAGTGCTTTCAACAGGACCAAGAGACTGAGAGTCAACATACTGTTAAAAAGGTCTGAGTGTGTTACTGAGGGCGTAAAGGTACTTTTGACTAAACCAAACTGGATTTACACAAATCTGCTTCATCCTCTAATTCAGACAATACACCCTCACCACGACAAACTCCATAAACGCCGCTGATACAGGAGTCAACCCTGAGCCCTAAAGAGAGAGCTGACAAATAAACAAGTAAAACATGAAGCCAAAATTAGAGCTGATTTCTGGGAAATGATTCTTAAATAAACCGTTTTCACTCTTGAATCTATTCGATGCACAGAGGAATTTGGAAGATGTCGTTTTGGTTTCTGGAGTGGACTAGTCTCAGCCACAGAGGCGCCGCCTTCAGCTGGATTCTGATTGGCTGCCTCCTACACGTCATGCCAAACTAGCAGACTTGTTATTGGGCCTTTTGAGTGTCAGTCAAATTTCTTATCCTGCTGTTGTAGAAGGTTCTTGGCCACATTTGTTGGAGAAAGCTACCAGACTCTCCCTAGAGGTGAACGTCACGTCACTCATCAGGCTTGGGATCAGTTTACTACCGTTTTGGAGCTGAAAGTTAAGAGAGCTGTACAGGGCGAGGGCAGTAACGCTAGCTGAAATAACACGGCCTTGAGTATTTGTTTACAAAAAGACTAGCTGCTTTTCTCTGTGTAAACGTCTAGTCACATGATCAAGTGTGGCCTTCTGTGTCAGGATACGGCTTTAACGTAATGGCTACTTTAATGCATCTCACTCCTGTCCCTGTATCTGTCATTTCAACATATATCATTTTAGACTTATAATGCTGTTTGCTTTAGAAGATGCCCCACACACACCTTGTATCACTACATTATAAACCTCGTGTCCCTTTGCTCCCTCTTTCCTCCACTCACCTCGTTCTCAATCAGCTCCTCCAGCGAGATCTGCTCCTCTTCATCCTCCTCCTTCTTTTTGTCCTTCTTCAGAACGAATCCCGCCGGCAGGGCGTGACGGTACATGCACGTGTCTCCTCCTCCGGGACACACCCAGAACCAGCCGTATTTGTTGTTTTCAATGGCATCAAGGAAATATTTACAGACCTGTTTACACATCCACACACACAAACACAGCAGCGTTAATCAATCACTGACTGTTCTGCCGAGACAGAGTACACATAAGAAGAATTGGGAACGTCTGTTGTCGCTACTCCAGGTTCAGCACTGGAGAAACTGCTCTATGTAACTTTAGGAGAAGGGTAGGAAACCATTTAATCCAGAGCTTTAACAGAATATTAGAAGCCATCATTGCAGCAACAGGGAACAAACTCCCTATAAATACTCTTCAATTCAGGAGAAATGCTGGACGAGCAGGTGTCTACAAACTCAACGTGTGATGTGTGTGATGTGTGTGTGTGTGTATTGGCAGAAGTTGATGAGAACCTACGATCTGAGTCTTTGCTTTCTTCTTCTCCGCCTCCCCGTGCTTTTTGTTGACGACTTCCTCCAGCTTCTTCTCATCCCAGTTGTCCATGGTGTCTGCACATTCAACACAGGAGAAAATACACATGATACATCCACTAGAAATGACCGTGGCACCAACTAATCCCACCTCATAGCTTAGCCACTGCAGTCAGTATCAGTTGTATCTAAATCTCTCGTGCGTGCCTTCGTTCAGGAAGTGTCTCGCTGTGTGACCGAACATTAATTCTGCTATTTATTTATTACCCATTCTTCAAGTCCAAGCTGTTGCTCTGCACTGAACAAACCCTTTGGCTCTGTGATTCTCCACGGAGGAAACACTCTTCGCCAAGGCCCCGTCGACACGGATTGGGATGTTTTTAAACACACCCACATGAAAACACTAATTTAGGTCACTGAAGTCCTAAAGTTTTTGAAAGCGCTCTCCAAGGTGGAGATTTTGGAAAGTGCCGTTGTCTGTGTTCTCACGTGAAAGAGGGAAACGCAGTTTATTCAGAAACGCTGACATCACAGTGTTTCTGTCTCTGTCTGAAATTCTAACAGCTCCTCGTACCCTCTGTAATGAATTACATCAGTCATAAACTACACTGTTCACACACTGACAGCACTACATTTCAGATTCACACATGGGTATAAATATAAAATTATCCACATATAATTCACTGTGAAGACCTAGACTCAGTAATTTTAAGACTTGTGTAGTACACTACATAGGAGTAAGGAGTGATTTGGGATTATAACACTCTCTCTCATGCTTCGTGGTATTGTGATGTCTCTCTTAAAGAGGTACTACCGCCACCTACAGGACTGACGTTATAATGCAGCTGTTTTGTTCATCTGGAAGGGGATATTTTCAGAAACGGAGGAATAGCTCAGTTTTTACAAATATCCGGATCCATGTGGACGAGGAGTAAGCCTCACAACTTTAACATAAACGACGGTTCACAGATGGTTGGAGTTGGTGGTCATCTCTTTGAAAAAGCTCCACACTGCTGTACCGCCCAGTGTTTTTATCAGGTTCTCTCCTTGGACACACTAATGTTACAATGTTGGTGTAAGATTTTTCATAAAAATAGTTCTGAAACGTATCTATGCACTCACTCTAAATCCATCATTCCTTATTTCAGCTCTCACTGTTTAATGGTTTTTCTCCAGTGTTAAGACAAGGGTGGGTTCCCCTTTTGAAACCTTTTCCTCTCACTGGTTATTTCTCTTGTTCTGAGGGAGTTTTTCTAAGACCTAGATTTCACTACAGCTGCTGTAAAAAGAGCAAAACATATCATTGAATCACACAATAATTAGTTTCCAAAGAAGTAAAAAGGCCTTAATGGCCTTAGTTCTGCACTTGGAAGCTCATGAAATTCATTAAGAAATGTGTGTGCCCCCAAACATTCACCCAACCCTAAGCAGCTGTATTTGTACAAGCATTCCTCACATCTTTCAGCTTCATCATCAGAAGAGGGCTTCCTTTGTTTTAAATCGGAATATTCTCACTTCACAGTGGCACCACAAGAGAATGCATTACATATATTTACTTCAGTAAGTGCTTCATCCTGCTCAGGATCTCAGTGGGTCCAGAGCCTGAAGATAGGTTCCCCCCCCCCCAGGACCGCAAAAACCCAAAACCCTACAGCTGTGTCTCAGCAGCATCATGCGCAGCGCCATCAAGCTGCTCGTTTAGAACAGCAATAGATAGATATATATTTGTCATTGTGGCCAGAACGTCCCTTTAAACACCATCAGACATCACAGGATAAAACACAAATGACCACAGGGAATGTACTGGGTGTTGATAATTAGAGGAAAGGTGTTTGTCTCTTGCCTTTCTCC
Organism: Hoplias malabaricus; assembly: GCF_029633855.1. Taxonomy (NCBI): domain Eukaryota; kingdom Metazoa; phylum Chordata; class Actinopteri; order Characiformes; family Erythrinidae; genus Hoplias; species Hoplias malabaricus. Next base: position 2,225,259 of record NC_089811.1, read on the forward strand.
AGATCCTCATCCCTGCCGTCCACGTACACACTGCGCTTCTCACACTTTCGGTCCAGACTCAGGTCGTGAGAAAACTTGCATTTATCCCCTTTAGTGCACTGCCCTTGTTTAAAGAAAGCGCACAGCACTGACTTGGGGTCCACACCTGAAAAAAGGAATATGGAAATTAAAAAAATGTAAGAGTAATGCTGAGTAAAGTAGTTTGGTGAGGAGACGTGAGCCAGTATAGATTTACAACAGTGTGAACACCCACTTTGCATCAGCCGTTCTCTGTAGATCTGACACCAAAGTAAACAATCTGGTGCTCACAAGACAGAACCAGAGGTGGTCTGCTCGCTCCTGATTGGCTAAAGGCAATGCATTTAACAAGTGTTTTCAGAGCCAACGTTGTCTACAGTAAATCTAGAGGAAAACAAAAGGGAACAGTGTTTCTAAATGTGCTTCTCCAAAAGGGAACTGCTCCATGGTTCTCCAACAAACCTAACACTGTTCCTGAATGAAAGCACTGATGAAGCTCGGTGTTCGTCTTCTGCCTGGAGCTACACTCTCTGATATTAAACAGGAGAGTTTATAGTTTGGGATCAAACAAGAACTGTGATTAAATGTCAATTAAGAAACAAAAGTTATGCAATCACCTGCAATTTATAATTATACCTGAGCAATTGTTTTGGATGGAAATGTAGCATCAACTGTTAAAGTTAAGGCTCACCCTAAATTCAGATCTACCGCCCCCCCCCCCCCCCCCTCCCCCCCCTCATATCAGACAGCCCGGACACGTTTGATGTCTGACACTATCCTCTTCACATTTGAGCTGGAGCTACAATATTATAATCATGTAAATCTGAGCAGCTGAGATTTTTTGGGAGGGAACTGGAGGTCGTCTTACAACGTGTGGTTTTATTCAGCACATGTGTTTGTAATTCAATTTTGACACAACTATTTCTACCCACTCGTTTTCCCTTTGAATCATGCAGGCTGTTTAATTGAACTGTTTTTGTGGATTATGCAAATGAGCGCTCTCCTGATTTGCTGCCCTGTGCTGTGCCTCATGGGGCTGTCTTTATTTGAACTTCAGCATTACGGGGTGGGGCTAATTTGCCTTAAAAATCTGTTTAATGTTAGAAACACAGCTGAGACAGAGGAGAGATGAGTACATTTTTAAATGTTAATACACTTTGTCAAGGCCGTAGTTTAACAGAGACATTTTCATATTGTTTAGTTACCTTTGCTGACTTTCTGCGCTGCGACAACAGGTTTGAAAAGCTCATTCAGTTCAGACAGATCCTTCTTCTTGTCTGTTTTTTTGGTTTGTTTGTCAGATTCAGCAGCAGCAACCTGCAAATACACACAGGATGTGAAACGCAGTGAGACGCTGTAAACTGAATCCGTCAGAGAAACTGTGTTTATCTGCCATGGTCCTCACCTGCCGAGCGTTTTGCTGTCCATATTTAACCTGCTGCGTCACAGTCTTGATGAACTTCTGCTGTTTGGCTCCCTTTTTGTTCTTCAGTCCAAACGTTTTATCCTGTTGCACACAGATATTTAGGTACAGAAATGTCAAACAAACTCAACCAGAACTGAGTATCTGTTAAATACACAGTTAAATCATATTCCAACTCAAGATCTGGGGTCCACCAACCCACACACTGTGAAACAAGACCAACAAATCAGTCTGTGAGTCAGGAGAAACAAGCCGTTCTAATTCTGCTCCGCTTCTGGCGTCAATTGCAGATAGTTTAGAATTGCCCGCCCCCTCACATGAGTCTCTCCAATCACAGCGCTGGATTCGCTTTTATGTGAGTGCGCAAAGACGAGGTTAAACGCAGCAAAACAATCACAGAGAATAAGAACACAGAGTAAAAACAGTAGAAAATGGGAATGGAGAAGGAGGAGAACCAAGCGTAAACGACTAAAACCGCTCCTCACTGCTGTGCGCTCGGGGTCGGGGTGAACAGCGAGCGGCTCATTATCATTTAAAGAGAAAGCGGACGTTCTGAACAGGGTTCTTTAGACAGAGGGAGAACGCTGCTGTGGGTTTTTGACCAAAGCTGTGTTCCACTGTGGAGAAAGGGTATCATTTGTCCCCTGTAAGCTACAATATTTTTTCAAAAATTAAGGTCCAGACCTGATGTTTTGCCTATAAACCCTAACCTAACTCATTTCTATCTGGGATAGCTGTGTCTGTGGCAATCTTGCACTTGATTCTGTGATAAATATCCACATTAAACTGGTTAAAAATCACACTTGTTTCAAAATTGTTACGAGATCTTAGGTCATAACTAAGAATCTTCCTCATTATAAACACAAATGATACTCAATCATTATCAGGAGAAACCAAGCCACTGCTATAAAAGTGTCAATTAAATACTTGTCATAACGAGAACGTCATGATAGAGATGTTAAGTGATCGGATACTTTCTCGTTATGAGACGTTAATCTACTATTTGGTGATATTTTCTAATTACTATGAGACACTGAGACAGTAAATCATTACAAGTTACTGAATTATCACTGAGACATTATGACAGTGTCTGAAAATGAGATACAAAGTCTTAATTGAGACAGCAGTTCATAATTAATCATCACTGATAATAGGTAACTAATGTGTTACCTATTAATGTTAAAGTTATAATTTTGCAAGGGTGAATCATTACTTTGACATAGTAAATCAATACTGAGATAGAAACCATTAGTATGAGATACATTTTAAGTGTGAGACTGCAAAGCCATAATCATGAGAGAGGAAACTACTAACTAATAGATCATTATTAATGTATGACAAATCGTTATTATGAGATAGCAAATCATTATTAAGATAATAAGCAATTGTTATGAGACACGGGTGCAGCGTGAGACAGAAGTCATAGCTATAAGCCTGTAAATATGTATTAAGAGATACTAAATTATTAATGTAGTATAAGTCGTAATGACATAAGTAATCACTATTATTAAAGTATCTGTTATAAGATAGTTGCTCAGTATGAGATAGTATGTAATAATTATGAGACAGTAAATCATATTTATGGGACATAGTGAAATACTTTCTTAGAGTGAGATTGAGAGTTTGAGGCCTGGTCATTATTATGAGATAATGGGTCTATAAGATCCTATGAGATAATTCTCAGAGCTAATATGAGATAATATTAGCACACACACAGAAGGCATGTTCAGCGAATAATAAATATTCAAACAGTATTATAATAAAAGTGTTTATGAAATTACACACCTCTTGAGACTGCTTTCACAGACTGTGGCGTTTAAGGACTTTTATTTTTTATTTACCAATATTAATTATGATATTTAATGTTAGCTATGACACACTAGCTCAGGCACATCTGTGTGGAGAGATAGCACCTAATGCATTCAGAGAATGAATAAATACTAAATACTAAATACAAATATTACATTCTAGCTTTAAATATTAACAGCACACACGTGGTGAAAGTTATTCATATTGTAATAAACGTAGCCTAACTTACAGCTAACAAGTTTTTACCACTTTAATTTTCCAGGGTAGTATTTCTAGATAGTTTTGCTACTTCAACTCTTATTTAAGCTTGATATTAATTACGTACAAAATATAGCTACAAACGTAACGGTTTTAAAAGTTCAATATCAATTACAAAATGTTATGTGTATGGCGTGCTGTCAGTAAGAAGCCGGGTTGACGTGCTTTAGATAAGCTAGGCTAAGCTAAGCTACGTCTATAGAACACAGTAGAAAAGCAAGGCTAGGCTAAGCTAAAGCTAGCAGGCCGATGTTGTGAGCATGGCAGAGAAGCAGCGCTTTAAACGCCCAAATCTCACAGTTTTAATTTTGTTTAATTGTGTTTTTCACCTCTATGATTTTCTCCTTCTTCTTTTCCTGCGTCTTCTTGCTCCCTGTGGCCGGAGCGGGCTTTTTTGGAGGCATTTCTGACCAAAATGTCGCTCTCGGATCCGGCGCCGAGTATGGATCAGTGGCCGCTAAGAGACAGACGCTGGGTTCAAGTAAACGAGTGAATGAGTCTTTCATTTGAACCGACACTGTGTATCATGACTCAGATCAAATGAATCAATTCAACATGTAAACCGCCTCCTTGTTTCTACAGGAGCACTTTGTAGTTCTACAGTTACAGTCTGTAGTCTCCTTGTTGCTCTGAATACTTTGTTTGCCCCCGTCTTAAATGCTCAGGACCCCCACAGAGCAGGTGTGATGTGGTGGTGGATCATCCTCAGGGCTGCAGAGACACTGACGTGGTGGTGGTGTGTTAGTGTGTGTTTTTAAACCCCTCAGTGTCTGGACCGAGAACAGTCCACCGACCAAAAACATCCAGCCGACAGCGTCCTGTGTCACTGATGAAGGACTAGAGGACGAGCGACACACACTGTGCAGCGACAGATGAGCTACTGTCTCTGACTCTACATCTACAAGGTGGACCAACGAGGGAGGAGTGTCTCACAGAGTGGACAGAGAGTGGACACAGGGTTTAAAAACTCCAGCAGCACTGCTGTGTCTGATCCACTCTACACCAGCACAACACACACTAACACACCACCACCACGTCAGTGTCACTGCAGCCCTGAGGATGATCCACCACCACATCACACCTGCTCTGTGGGGGTCCTGAGCAAACAAAGTATGCAGAGCAACAGCTGGACTACAGTCGGTAACTGTAAAACTACAAAGTGGTCAGTGGAGAATGAATGTAGAAATAAAGGGGTGGCTTTGTAAGCTGTGTGTGTGACAAACATTGATAGAAAACATCACCGTGAACGTCTGATGAACAGCGATATTTATTAAAGTACGTTTACATATAACATTTATAAAATGTTCTTTCAGTTGAAAAGGTGCCATTTTGTAATGACTTTAAAATAATGTTTTGACCCAAAAACACCACATAAATTAATGGATCCATACATTTAGGGGTAAACAAAAGAAACAAAATCTTTCTCATTCCTTGGTTTCATGATAAAATCTAATTTGTTTTTTTAAAAATGTATGAAAAAAGTGCTGATAGTTGCAATAAACATTTCTTCATCTTTAAATACAATATTACCCATTAGACCATGGCAATGACAGGACGACATATTCAGCAATGATCCATTCACCGTCTCTGTAAACAGTTCTATAAACCAATCCGCCGTCATCCTCCTGTTTACGCCTCAAAGAACAACTACATGACCTCTACGTCCTGATCGGTAAATGTACGGTTATAAAAGAAGTAGTTTACATCAGAGGACGTTCATAAAGCTTTGGAAACAGATCAAAAAGATGAAATAACCATTAACTGGTGCAGCAGCGCTGATCATCACTGTCCACACCACACTTCAAAAGCTGGACATAATTCTCCAACATGTGTTTTAAAATCTGACGTCTGTAAACATATCACATCCCTTCATCTGCACACACCTCCACTTATATCAAACACACCCAACTTGCATAGCTTCATTCAATTTAGAGGATTTAGAGTCATTTAAAAGTATTCAGACTCGTTTAATCTCACAAAACACTGTGAAATATAATGAGAATGTAATGAGAAACGTATAAACACTACACAAACATAAACAATCACCACTATTTTGAAGGTTTGGGTGTATTTTCTCTCATGGGAAACCAATTTTGTTACATAGCAGTGTACGAAGTTAATCTACAGTATGATTTCTCTACAGTTTACACTCAAAAAAATGACAAAGCAATGAAAAAAGCAGTGATGTCAGGCTCATCACTAAACACAGCATTAAAATAAACTGATCATTACAGTGTTGTTATCGTTCATGATTCACCATGAGTCACTCTTGGAGTTATTACTGAATTATAACGTCGTGTCGAGCTGGAGAAGTGAATTCGGAAGTCACCCGCCGCGCTGTTCGTGATCGGAGACGTGCGCTGATCGTGTAAACGCAGTGCAGAGACGAAAGCAGTGGAAGGAAAGTGCTGCTGCAGTTAGTTTTTGATTCTTTTGTCACGTCTGGCGTGTACAGGGTCCTGGGGGCTGCTGTGGGAGGTCGAGAGAGAGGAGCTCTTTTACTGGTGGCTGAATCTCCAGCAGAGAAGTTATTCGATATTTACAGTGTGTTATCACTGAATAAAACAGGACTCAAACTGAACTAGTATTAAAATAAGGAGCAGTTCCAGACGTAGGCGTGAGCGTAAATGTAGTGCAAAGACAACTGCTGGGTAAGAAGTGCATAGCGACTGCCCCCACACTCCCCCCGTCCTGGTCCTAATCCACTATCCTGTCCCATTGAAGACTGACGTCTGTGGAATCATATTTGTGCCAAAAAGACTCAAACTAAACCTTTTAAACAGGAAACAAAATGAGAATCTGAGAGAGGAAGAAGCAAACAAATGTCTGAAATGTAAATGTATTATGTGTTACGCTGCACCTCACAGTTCACACTTTTGAACTCACTGTTGGTTTCATGGTGATGCTGCAGCTCACGCTGCCTGACTTTCTGTTTGCAGCTCAGACTCAAACCTCCTGCATGGGGATGTTATTTCAGGAGTGCGTTCCCATTGGCTACGGGGTCTCTGAGTGACTGCTCAGTGCCGAGGTGAAAGACTGGTGAGAAGCAAACGCACACGACATTTCCTCAACCAGGAACTACCTTCCACCTGGAGGACTGTATCGGCACTAGGGGGTTCACCCAGGATAGAGCACCAGTCCATACCTGGGCATACACAAACACACACTCATTCACACATACCAGGGCAGGTATTAGAGGAGCCAATGTTGTTTGGGCTGTGGGAGGAAACCCACGCAGACACTGGGAGAACATGGAACCTCCACCCAAATAAGACTTGAACCCTAGACCCCAGCGCTGGGACGGAAGTGTCACCACCAACCCACTGTGCCACCTCTTTTTTAAAAGTCGAAATAGATTTGTTTGATTTTTTGGCACAAATCTGATTCCAATGAAACAGAAAATAAAAAATCCAGAAAAATCCAGGCTCGGGAGGTTAGGTCAGTCTCTAGTTTTTCTTCGCTCTGGTTTTGGAGCGAGTTTTCACCTCCGACATGTACAGAGCGCTCAGTTCTGCGGTGTGTGGCTGAAACAGAGGATCTTGGGAATCTTCCACCTTCTCACCATCCTCGTCGCCCTCTTCTGCGACCTCGCCCTGGTCCTCCCTCTCCTCCTGGTCCTCCCCCTCCTCCTGGTCCTCCCCCTCCTCCTGGTCCTCGCCCTCCTCTTGGTCCTCCCCCTCCCCCTCTTCCGTGTCCTGTTCCTTATCCGCACGTTCGTCCGTGTGTCTTTCGCAGTGCCGCTCGAACACGGCCATCTTGTCGAACATGCGGTTGCAGACGCTGCAGTGGTAAATGTGCTCAGCGGGGTGTAGGCGGAGCTTCAGACGCAGGTAGGCGGAGCAAGAGAAGGAGGCGGAGCACACGCTGCAGCACAGGGCTTCGGGGTCGTTGGCCTGCTCGTGCTGGTGGTGGCTTCTCTCGTGTTGCCTCAGCACAGACACAGACCTGAAGCCCCGCCCACACCTCGCACAGGTGTGCCGTCCTTCACCGGACTCCACGGCCTGATGGGAAAGCAGGAGGGCGGAGCTACGGAAGCCCTTCCCACACTTCTCACATTTGAAGGGGCGCTCACCTACAAGTGGGAGATGACAATTGTATATAATTCATACAAGAGATCGATAGATAGACAGACCACAAAGATGATGGAATTTATTCTTTTTCTAAGAGACTCGCAGGTTTTTCTCAAACTGCGAATCATGTGTGTGGTTCAACTGCTCCTGTTGAATCCATAACCTCATGACCCTGGACCTGTGTAACAGAGACACTGCCTGCAGCGCCACCTTGCTGCACGTAGTAATAACTGATTGGAAATAAGGTCAAAAACTGTAATCAGGGCCAAATTAAGCATAATTTCCATGGACATTGTAACTCTCTCTCTTTTTCTCTCTCTTGTTCTCCTACATACACACACACACACACACACACACACACACACGTACACACACACACACACACACGCACACACACACACAGCTGGTTCATTTACAATAACCATACATAAGACAAGGCATAAGAGCGATAAGTTTGAGAACCAGACCCCAGTCTTCTGCTCGTACTGTAATACTGGATTCCTGCTCTCACCTGTGTGCTGGCGCAGGTGCATGATAAGCCCCGCCTTCTGCGTAAAGGCCTTCTCGCACAGGGTGCATTTGAAGGGTTTTTCTCCTGTGTGGAGGCGCTGGTGTGTTTTCAGGTGAGAGGCACGGCCAAAACACTTTCCACAGTCCGAACATTTGAAGGGTTTCTCTCCGGTGTGGATGGCCTTGAGCAGGAGGAGGGACATATGACAGTATATTACTGCTGTGGTGATAAATAATGACACAATACACATATCAAACAACTCATAACAAAGATAATAAGATCAATTACAGAAGGTTTATGAACCACACCATACAGTTTATTGTAAAAGCACAGTAACAGCTGAGTAGTTTATCCATGTCCACCACCACAGGCTAAAGTTTGGAGTGGGTGGGTGTGGAGGGTGCGCTCGTGGCTCACGCTGCGCTGGTCTCACTCAGTTTTGCTGTGATGCTTTCTGTGTGCAGTTCTGACACAAAAACCTCTCACGTGGGCTGTTATTTTCAGGAGTGGTTCCCAATGAGCGAATGAGTGACAGCTCAGTGCCCAAATTAAAATCAAAGAAAATGCACTCTGCCGGCACTGAACAACACCTGGATCACTGAGCTTCCACTCACAAGCTCATCCGCTAGTGGGATGCACCCCAGTCAGAACTACAGACCTAAAGTCAGGCAGCGCCAACGAGAGAGAGCTGCAGAATCACAGGAGCCAATAATGAGTCGGTCTGAGCAGTGAGAAACACCAGTATACGATTTCTTAGCAATTTATACGTTGTTTGAGGTTTTTTTTGCTTCAGTGAGGTTTCAACGCCTGCTGTGAATGAGCCTCTGGTTCTTTAAATCCAGTGAGGAGCGAGAAGCAGAAGCTCTGGTTTTTAGTCGTTTTTGCTCGGTTCTCTTTATTCTCTGTTCTCGTTTTCTCCGTTTTTACTCAGTGCTCTTATTGTATCTGTTTTTTTGTTTAATCTTGTCTTTGTTCTGAATTCTGTCGCAGCGCAAAATCACATTGTATCATTTTTGTTTTCTGATTACGCAGCCCAGACAAAACTGACTGGATGGTCTTGTTTCACAGTGTGTGGGTTGGTGGGCTCCACACATTTCCATATTAACATGCAGATGCACTGAACAAGTGACTTTTTTTCATTTCATTTTAAAAATAATACAGAAAAAATAATAATAAAGTGAAGCATATCTCCTATCACACTGCAGTGTCGTATTTTTCATGCACCGTACCTTGTGGCGCATGAGATGCGCAGGCTGAGTGAAGACTTTGTTGCAGATGCTGCATTTGTACCTCCGCTCGCCTGCGTGTGTGTGCAGGTGTAGGGCCAGGTGGGAAGAAGAGATGAAGGTCTTGCTGCAGGTGAGACAGGTGTGAGGTTTCTCACCCGTGTGCAAGCGTCTGTGCAGTGCTAAAGCAGAGACACACAGAGAAGTATATTGAGATACACTGAGAAACACTGAGACATGCAGAAATACACTGAGAAACACTTGGACACACTGACATACTGAGACACAGAGAAACACTGGAAAACCCAGAGAAACATTGAAAAGTATTGAGACATTCTGAGAAACACCGAGACACTGAAATATACTGAGATACATGGAAATACACTGAGAAACACTAAGACACAGAAGTACTTAGAGACACATTGAGAAACAGAAATACACAGATACACTGAGAAACAGTGAGGCACAGAAATACACTGAGACACACTGAGAAACAGAAGTATTTTGAGATACACTGAGAAACAAAAAAATACACAGATACACTGAGAAACAGTGAGGCACAGAAATACACTGAGACAAACGGAGAAACACTGAGACACCGAAATACACTGAGACACATGGAGAAACACAGAGACAGAAATACACTGAGAAGCACTAAGACAGAAATTCACTGAGACAAATTGAGAAACACTGAGACACAGGGAAACAAAGAAAACACTGAAAAATATTGAAACAGACTGAGAAACACTGAGACACAGAAATACCCTGAAACACTGAAAAACGTCGAGACACCCAGAGAAACACATACAAACACTGAGAGAAACACAGAGAAACACTGAGACAAAGAAATATACTGAGTCACACTGAGACACACAGAGAAACACACAGAAACATAGAGACACAGAGAGAACCATAGAGAAATACAGAAACTGGAAATCTCTGAGAAACAGAGAGACAATAGACCAGAAAAAAACAGAGAAATTCAAAGACACAGTGTAAATATTGTAGATCACACAGAAATATTACACAGTGCTATTATAATTTATTATTATAAAAATTGTATATGTTTATAACATAAATCTTATCTATATTATTCAACAACACATTTTGATGTCTTAGACTGATCTGATCTTCTCAAACTCTGTGTAGTACACACTTTGATTTAGTGTCTGTGTCCAGAAGTTTGTAGACGCCCCCCCTCATAATAATGAACCCAGCTGCTTTAAGGTTCACCCACTGTGGACACGGTGTGTATGATCTCCACAGAAATGCATGAAAAAAAGAAATGGGACGCTCTGGAGTAGCCGCACATGAGCTTAAGCTCACCATGCTCAATGCCAAGCGTGGGCTAGAGGGGTATGAAGGGCTACTCCACATGCATTTGTTCTCCTGAGTGATGGAGCTGCATCTAAGGTCTCGGGGATCCTCCTGGATCTGTCCCTGACCTCACTCATGTCGTCGTGGGTGAGATCAGCAGGTGTCATCCTCCATCCACCCTCACAGCACATTCAGGTGATAACGGAGTGCGTGTAAACCCTCTAACCTGCTGAACGACGAGTTGCCTGCATCTTCCTTCCACTTTCACATTACCCCTGCGCTGAGGGATCATTCTGCTCTCCAGCTGAAGGCCTGGACATCACTCCAGCGGACACAGCGCTCCCCAGAGCCTCCACACCGCAGCTACAGCTCATCCACACATCCCTCCCTCTCCGATCTCCTGTCCTCCGCCAAACTCCTGCAGAAAGACGAGGGTAAAGGCGAGATATCCCACCGCAGAGACCCCTCAGCGCGGCGACAGAGGACGCAGAACAGAACACGCCTACCGAGGAGCCGACACGTCAACGAGTCACCAGCGAATCGGCTCACTGAACCGATCCATTTAACTGAGTCATGGACAAATGACTTATGGGTCGCTGTAAGAGCCCAGTCCCAAATGGAGCCCTGAGCCCTACTGTCCTCCTCAGAGTGTACACTTCGCTGACGTCAACACCTCCCTGTCTCAGTTTCTCTCTCTCTCTCTCTCTCTCTCTCTCCCTCTCTCTCTCTCTTTTAGAGGAGGGTTCTATACGGCACCAAAAATGGTTCCTCTTTTGTAAACAAACTTGACACCCTGACAACGAGGAACCCCTTTATTGTGACGTGTAGAACCCTTCTCTAAAAGAAGCTGTGTAGAACCATCAAGATTCTATAGTACATTCTCTATCATTCTGAAGAACACTTTAATCATGCAAAAGGTTGTTCAAGTTTTTAGGGTTCCCTTACTAAAGAACCCTTGTAGAATCATCATTTTTAAGTTTGCTCAGAGCACACAATTACCCACGGCCCTAATTTTAATGCAGTGTATTTATAATTTATTATTATTATTATTATTCCTACACTCTCTGACTTCAGACTCAGTCTCGATGGTGCCGTGGTCAAACCCTCGTCTGTGGAAAGGAACCGTGCTGTTCTTTTTGACTCTTCACTTTCCTTTGAATCTCGCATCAAGTTTAAAATTTAAAATGACCTCATTCCACCTCTGAATCATCACTAGACTTAGGCCCATGCTCATCCAGACATGAGGCTGGAATTCTTGTTTTTGATTTCTTAACTTCCCGTCCTGATTATAGCAACTCCCTCTTTCCTGTGACTTACCTAATGACACCACCCGGTTTCTTCACCGTGTCCAAATCTCAGCAGCCAGGATTCTCTTACACTGTAAACAAATCAGCCCACCTCCTGTTCTCTATCAGTTACACTGGTCATCTCCATCTCTCTCTCAACACATTCAGTTTAAACTCCTCCTACTCACATACAGATCACTGCATGGTCTGACACCTCCTGCACCCTCTCTGCCCTTCCCCTACACCTAGTTCCTCTGATGCTGATCTTCTACACATCCCCAAATTTAGACTGGTTTAGACTGGCAGATCTTTCAGGGTCATGGCCATAAAACTATTGAACCCATTACCTCAGTCTCTCAGTCTCTGTTCTTCCCTCTCTTCCTTTAAATCAGACCTGTAAACACAATATTTTCAATCCCCCTTCCCCTGTATATTATGTCTATATTGTTGTAAATCAACATTGAGTGTGAGAAATGTGCTATAAAAAATTAAACATTATTATTAGTATTCTTCTTCTTCTTCTTCTTAATAATAATAATAACAATAATAATAATAATAATAATAATAATATTTTTGAAACAACAAAATAGAAAAATACAAGAAAAAACAAAAAACAACAACTTAAATCTCATTTAGAATCCGGACTTTTATTTTGGTTTTATATTTTATACAGTTGTATAATGAAATGTTAAAAAACTAGGCATTTATTATTTCCGCTTGTTTGTCTGACAGTGTGTAATAGTGCACTATATAGTGAATAATGTAGGGAGTAGTGAGTAGGGGGCGTACTACAGACCCAATTGAGACCAGAGACGCAGCTATTGGATGAAACTACAATTAATGTTCTCGCTTCTGATTGGATGGTTAGAAATCTGTTCACTTTGTTTGCATAAAGCAGCAGAGAGCTGAATCATATAGCCAATAAAAACCTAGCAACCGGGCCTCTGCTCGTCCCCCCCCACCCCCCACCCCCACCGCCCGCGGCCCCCACCGCCCGGATGAAAACATGACTAGACCCGTTGGGTATTGAGGAAACGAAAGCGAGAGCCGAGCCGCCAGCTTTCGTTTTCCACTCAGGAAGTTAGCCAGATTCTCTGTAAAATGAAACCTTTTGCTTCATACTAGAGTTCGGTGACCACTTTACCTCCTCCTCCTCACACTCTGCTCACACTGCCCGCAGCTTCTGAGGTGAAATGACACCAACGGTCATCTCGAGGTCCGGGACGGAGAAGAGGTAAATATCTCCTCGACACATTTTACTTCAACAGTTGCTGTTATTTCTTATTTTTAAACCACATCTTCTGTCACTGAAAATCTGTTTTGAGTTGAAACAGGGAATGTTTTACTGAACTTATTTACACTTGTAATGTCGCTTGTGTCCTCCTCAGAACATAAAGAGTAAGAGCGATGAGTCCTGCAGCGAAACAGAAGAAGAAAAAGTAGGTTCACTTTGTACACTTCTTTATCTGTGTGTGTGTGTGTGTGTGTGTGTGTGTGTGTCAGCAATACCAGCAATGTACCATTGTGAGGACTCTTTCTTTGTGAGTTTTATGTGTGGAATTATAGTGCTATAACACACTATAATTCAGAGATACCACCTCAGAGTTGTCAGAGTTGTGTACAGTGGTGGGGAATGGAACCAGGTGCCTGAGGAGTTTAAAGACACTAAAAGCTCCTCACAGAAAGTGATTACATGCAGTGCTCTGATTCCCGATGCACAGTTTATGGTAGTTATATATATATATATTAGACTCAACATATTTTTCAGTTGTCATCATTATCATTCCATATCTTACGTATATCTTAAAAGTTGCAGTGAGGGCTTGTTCAGTGGGTATATTAAGAGATAGCCATCTAGAGAAGTGGCACATTGCATTGTACAAATTAATTAATTAGACTAACTTGCCACTATCATGTAGTGGCAGCAGGTAGTGTCTCTTTCACAGCTCCAGGAACCTGGAGGTTGTGGGTTCGATTCCCACTGCGGGTGACTGTCTGTGAGGAGTGTGGTGTGTTCTCCCTGTGTCTGCGTGGGTTTCCTCCGGGTGACTGTCTGTGAGGAGTGTGGTGTGTTCTCCCTGTGTCTGCGTGGGTTTCCTCCGGGTGACTGTCTGTGAGGAGTGTGGTGTGTTCTCCCTGTGTCTGCGTGGGTTTCCTCCGGGTGACTGTCTGTGAGGAGTGTGGTGTGTTCTCCCTGTGTCTGCGTGGGTTTTCTCCGGGTCCTCCGGTTTCCTCCCACAGTCCAAAAACACATGTTGGTAGGTGGACAGGTGACTCAAAAGTGTCCGTGTGTGTGAATGAATGTGTGTGTGTGTCTGTGTTGCCCTGTGAAGGACTGGCGCCCCCTCCAGGGTGTATTCCCGCCTCGCGCCCAATGATTCCAGGTAGGCTCTGGACCCACCGCGACCCTGAACTGGATAAGAGTTACAGACAATAAATGAATGAATGAATAGTTTTCATAAAGCATTCTTTTTCTATATACTATACAGTATTTGTGGATAGCTATATGCAGTGATTCATTTTAAAGGGCTCGTTTAATAACGTTTCTTTGCCTCCACAGTGACAACAATCAACTGTCGTCATTAATCAATGAGTTGTCATTTAGTCTCCTTTTATAAATAGATTGAAGATTGAAATAATTTGTTTGTGCACCATATAACTGTAAATCAGAATTAAAACACTCTCCCCCTCATTTTTTTATGTAAACTGTTGTATAGTATTTAAAAAAAACCTGACATATTATTTTAAAAAATGGTCTCTGGCGAACTGACCACGCTGTTTTCAGTCTCACAACCCTCCTACAGTCAATCTGATTGGCTGAACTGAGTTTGAAGCTGTTGCCATAGTAACTAGATAAGCTGTGTCTACTCTCTAACACCGCCGTTTTCAGAAACAAACAATTGCTTCATGAATGTTGTTATATGTTCTCATAAATATATCATACATATCTGTCGGTTCTGTTCCAGACTGATTGATGTTAGTGGATGTCAACATTGAGCCTCTGTTTAATATCACCCCCACTGTAAAGAAATGACTACAGTGTGCCATTTCACATCAAAACCAGTTGGTGACATATTAACTGAACTCTGCTGAAGAAATTCAACACTTAAATTTGGTTCTTTATTGGATTGTGAGGATGATAATACTAATTAATTACTAAAAATAAATTGTGACCATTTTTCCTTTTAGAAACGCTTTCGGGGCGACATCCCCACCTTTCATCCACTACTTGAAGGGGATTTTGAGAAGGTACCCAGATGGAGGACAGATATTGAAGGTAATTCTTTTAGTGATTATAAATATTGATGTTTTAAAAGTCATTTCAACTATAAACAAGTGCACAGCGATATGAGAGAACTTTCTTCCGGGACCATGGTGCAACACAGAACGGGAGAGCAGACAATACAATGAGTACAGAACAGTCAGTGCAGTATTTTCAAGGACTAATACACACACGGTGCAGGACAAATACACATAGGACAGACAGTGTAGCTCTAACTATTAACCAGTCCACAGTAGAGTGTTGCTTAAAGGCAACGTCCGCTCTCTTTTGTTTACGTTCAGAAATGCAGCATCTTTTAAAGTGGAACGCTATGTTTGAGGAGAATAATGTTTGTACGTGTCTGAAGTGTAACTTGTCTAAGTTTTTATTCCCTCTTTGAATTACCACCAAAACTCGAGTTGTTTAGTTTTTGTAGCTCTTTTGTTTGTTCTCATGCAGTTAGCGCTGTCCCCAATTAAGGAGTTCTACCTTAAGTGATCTGAAACAGCACAAATAAGTCAGTGTTCCTCACCAGTGGAGCGGAAAAAAGCAACACCCTCATTTCTTTAACTTCTTTTCAATATTCAGTCTCTCTTCACTGCTCAGACTCCTCCTGATGCCGTTTCTTGACTGTGGCTCAGCCAGCGACTCACAGAGAGAATGCCTGAGCATCCTGGGCTGAGACCTTTTTTTTGTTTTGTTCAAACTGAGCTAAAAATGGTGTGGGAACATCCTAAGGGGTAAAAAAGAATATAGGAAATATAACAAGTACAATCTCAGTGTGAATTAAATTAATTGGCTGTGTGTGATGTGTCTGTCACAATTCAGTCTCTGGAAATAAAAACGGTCTAGCAGTTCTGGACGAAGGCTATGGATCCTCTGTCCAGACGAAAGGAGAGAGAGTACAGTGTGTGTGAGGGCTGTGTGGGGTCATCCACAATGCTGCACACTGTGTAAATGCCCAGAGGGAGAGAGACCTCAATGATCTTCTCAGGAGTGTCTTGCGGTCTGCGGTGCAGTTCTCAAACCAGGGAGTGACGTATATGGTCTGGGTGCTTCCTCTAGCTCCACTTTAGAAAGTGGTGAGAGTGTCATAGGGGAGACCTTCCTTAGCTTCTGGAGGAAGTAGAGTGTGGTGTTACACAAATATCTGTCTGACTGAAGCTGATTATCTGTTTGATTCAGTCTCAGAGAAACCTGTAAAATACAATTTAATAGTGTTTTCCATTCAAGTGGTTTATTATTAAAATGCCAAAAACACACACACAAGCACACACACACACACAAACACACACAAATATCACAAAGAGTTTTTTGCTAGGAGTGGGCCAAAACCGTCTGAGCAAATGGGTCTCGGTCTGTTTCAGTGATGAGAGAAGAGAGTGCACAGAAAACAGCAGAGTACCTTCTTTGGTTTGTGCAGTGGAGGAGTTTCTGCTGCTGTTTATAAATGTAAAAATGTTAAATTATATATTTTATCTTGAATGCTTTTATTTATTATTTTTATTTCTACTAAATTTCCTTTTGAAATGTACTTCTGCCTTTTGATTCAGAGCCTGTAGTGTGTTTTTAACATTAAAGGTTGGAAATAAAAGGTATATGTTTCCGTTTAAATATAATCTGCGAATGCTGAGAATAATGAAACTGTTCCCTGAGCCTTGTGTAAATCTGGTGAATAAAACTGCTCTTCCTTCGAACACAGGAGTTAATCCAGAATGCAGACGACGCAGAAGCCTCAGAAACTGTGTTCATCTACGACGAGAGACGATACGAGTCTGACACCGTGTGGAGTGAAGGGCTTGGAAAATATCAAGGTAGAGTTTATTGAAACTCTAAGCTAAAGGAGCACGGTTGTTATTTTTACTTTCTCTAAAACTACAAATATATTGATAAAGAATCAAGTGCTTTGGTGTTGGCTGTTTCAGAACGTGAAAAAAAACGGCTCCTCCTTACGGAAAACTACACTGTGTAGTGGAATAAGGATGCCCCACGTTGCGGTGGCATAAATACTACATAGCAGAGTTAATGATAATTAATTATTATTTGATTAATAATTAATTATTTAATTCATTTGGTTAAGCTCCATGTTTGGGAGCCATTAAATAATATTATGCTCATTGATCCGCCGTAGGTTCTTGGCTCTGAAATTGAATCTGAACTAGCAGTAATAATTCTGTACAAGAAAAGTGCACAAACAAATAATCAAGGATTGGTTTTATCACACAACTGGTTTATTAATAATAATAATATCAAATAATGAATATTGATTATACATTCATATAATGAAATGGATTACAGCGATACATGAGGGGACAGGGAGATTAATATATGAGGGAATTTCTCTGATAATTACCCTAAAGTCTAGAAAGGCTATAGTTTATTCCAGCAAAGCATTCAGCACCAACATCCTGAGCTATGAAGAAATGAAACCATGTGACCTTACGTATCCCTGGAGATGGACTGGAGGTAGCTGGGAGTATGTCGCTGACGCGCGGTGCTTTCCGGCACAGGCTTCCTGGAGCACTGCAGCCACGGGCCTTGTAGCACTGCAGCCGCTGGCGTTCCTCTTCTACCGCTTGGCCAGAGACACGGTGACCACTCCGTCGGAGCTGGTGGCTTTCTGAAGTTCTCTGTGGGAATTCTCCGTCATCGCTGATCTGCCGCCTTGTGAGAGACACGTCCATGCAGGTCTCTCCTGGGCCTTTTTCTCAGAAGGTCATTCTGAGGGAGCGTGTGTCCTCCTTCTCTGCCGCTGATCCTGAAGCTTTTGTCATCACTTTGAAGGTCGGAGGTCTGAGGTCTCCTTCAATGCTCTGGGTCTGGCATTGAATTTTTGCTGGAATAGCTACAGTCCTTTTAACTATAGTTTTCTACTAGAGATCAAATTAAAATAGAACTTCTGTTCCATCTGGACCACGAGGGGCCCAAGAGAGCCATAAGAGAGGCTGACGCCTCCAGAGAGCTGGAGAGCTCTAGAGAGAGCCAGGGCTCTCCCTTAACTGACTGCCCTCTTTGAGAGACATTGTCTGCTGGGAGCAAGAGAGAGACGTTCTTCAGAAAAACCTTTTTTCTCTCTTCAAAAATTCTCAAAAAGGTGTGAGTGTCATTTGGCGCCACTGGGTTTTTAACCCTAAGAGTTTAGAAAACCCTCCTTGAATACCTGATTGGTCCTCAGGGTTTGAGGATTGAGGATTGGATCATCTCTTGCTCCTGATTGGCTGTTTCCTGTACCTTGGTAGTGACATCACATAAAATTTATGACTCTTGACAAGACAAAGACTTGAAGACGATCCCTGTTGAATGAATATCCCAGGATTTTGAATCATACTTTTCCAATATAAGAGATTATATGCTACACAAAGTAATATCATTCAGACACACTATGTTTTACATAATTGAACACTATGCATATAGCTATTAAAGATAAAAATACACAATGTTTATTTAAGCTTTTTAGTTTATATTTGTTAATCTAATGCATTATTATTTGATGTGAAACCAAAAAAAAACCTTGAAAACCTATAAATCAATAATAGGAATATGTTTTTGCTGATGACTCATAGTTTTCTGCCCAGAGACAGCGTGAGATGACGTCATTTGAGTCAAAACGAAACTGAAAGTAAACGCCGTCTTCTTGTTCCTTTGCAGCGTCTTCTTTTTTGATTATAGCGAGTATAATTACACCATTTCATGACGAATATGACACACAAATTTTGAAGGAGCACCTTGGTTTTTAGGTGTTTTTTCACACTGGATTACTCCCAGAGGCTTCACAGCACCGCGATGAGAGCGCTATTTTTAGAAACGGTAGGATCTGCGCTTTCTAACGGTATACGGAGCTCACAGATGCATTCAGACATTCAAGACTTACAAAGCTGGTTATATAAGGTGTGTTTCTACCCCGCAAAATGCGGGGTTAGAGTTGATTGGGTTAACCAAATAACACATAGAGTATGTGGCTACCTTAGTTAGGTTGAACCTTAGTTCATAAAAAAGGTGATTTAAAATATATGTAAATTAACTCCACCTGTATTGATTTAACTAAATGGAATTAATTCCGAGCTGTATTCTGATTGGAAGCTTTATAATTAATAGCTGCTATGGGAGTGGATTTCCTGGTATCAGCAATGCTATTGTAAAATTAAGTCATTTTAGTAATGATTTCATCATATGTAGACATATAGGTCACATGCATTGCAATGGCGGCAAAACCGTCACTTTGTCCAATCAGAGCAGATTTAAATCTCTGGTCTTGTGTCGTAATGTCCACAAAACCGCAGTAGGTAAAGAAAGCATCCATGAGTCTCTCTGAGAATGCAACAGGATGCTCCCCCTTTTGCATGGTTACCTCTGTGATCTTTTCCCAGTTGATGACTCTTGCTCCTAAAACCTCTAACAATGCTTGTTTTCTTTCTGCCTTGTTAGCCTTTTTATTTTTAACTTTATTTGAAAGAGCTCGGCCTAGAGTAGAGGGAAGACACATAATCAAGACGACACAAGCATCTGCATCTGTTAACCTATGAATGTCAGCGTGCTGTTCCAATTTGTCTAAGAAATTTTCCCACATTTTTGATTAATGAGTCCAGTTCAGTGGGATTCAGAGCACGGACAGTAGTAGTTGTGACAGCACTATTTTCTTCCTCTCTGGGGCAAACCGTGGCGGAAGAATGCAGTGGTGCCATAGGAAACCTTGTAGTACGATTAGAGTAGTGATCATGGTTGTCTTGTTGAAGAGAAGCTTCCTTCCAACTTGGGTTTGTTTCATACGTGCGCTGAAAATGTGTTTGATTTGATTTGATCCAAAGGTGTTTTGGAATCTATTGTTCCCTCATTATCTAGTCCTTCAGCTAATGGGGCAGACATATTTTTTATCAAAAATTGACATGCTGATCTAGTCTGCTGTATAACCTTTCCACAGATGATACAAGTCTGTTATTGTCCATCTTATAAATTGAGATTTCTTGTTTTAGTCTGACTATTTATAGTGATTTGTGATTAACACCTCTGTGTTTCTCTCATGACGTTTTGTGGTGGGGGTATTGTCAGAAACGGAGAGAGGTATGTCCCCGCTTTTAAAAAATAAACACATCAGAGTGGATGGGGCCTTAGTCTTGATTCTGATATCAATCTTCACTCAAACTCAAGTCAAACTAAATTAGTTGCAGCCTAAACATGATCTTAAACAAGCTGTTTAATGAGTAGGATTTGTGTTTCTTCATGTTGAAGTGTTGGATGCAGAGTGATCAAACAACTATTTCTCAGTGGAATGATGCAGTTTCTGTGAAAACAACGTGTTGTTATCTGTAACATCTACACAGGTCAAACACCTTACACTGAATACGGTCTGTGGTGGGAACTGTGGGTTCCTGGCAGTTTACCATCATTAACTCACACACACTTTTCTCCACTATAATTAATATATTTCTAAACAGTTCCATCACTCAAATGACTGAGATTTCAGTGCAGTTATTTTTCTGTAGTTTTTCCTGGAACCTGAGATATGTGAGGTTGTTCTTCTTGGGAAATTTTTAAGAACAAGTTTGCCCAGGCTTTTTGATTTTCCCTGAGAAACAAAACCCCTTATTACATTCTTCTGCTCTGTCTCAGTGGAGGTGAATGGAACCAGACATCCGAAGCCTCTAAAAGCTTCTCACAGAAAGTAGGTAAACAAAACTGTTAAAGACGACACCAATGTGTGAGACGTTTTGAAAATTAGTGGCCTTTAAAATATGTTTTAAGACATATGTTAGTCAAAAATAAGGGTGGCTTTTGGATTAATGGATTAAAATTAGATGGAGAGTTATTATGAAGTTGAATGTTACCCCTGTCATTAGAAAATCTCTGGTTCTGTCCCTGTTGAGGTGCCAGCCATCTGAGCTCAAAAAGCACGATTGTCCTCGCTCTCTGGGTGGATGTGATGTCCCCTTTCCTTTATAACAGAAGCACAATACCAGTCAACGCTGCTGACATATTCAATCTAGTCAGCTGGCATTCTCCTCCAAGCGTGTTGAAGGGTCCAGTGGTGTGTTGGTGGCAGTTAAAGTGGTGGAGCTTCCCATGTCTCAGAGGAAACATGCTCCTGATTGTGGGAGGTTTATCATATCTGAAATTGGGAGAAAAAACATGTAGATCACTGAAATACTCAGAAATCTTCCAAAAAGTGGCGTCATCACAGAGGAGCAGCGATGAGCAGGAACTTTCTCTGTTTGAACCTTGTCTTCATTTTTAAAATTGTTTATTGTTTCCCATTATTTGAAATCACAAAATCAACATTGAACAGTTTCTATTTTTAAATATTCATTTGGCTTTAAAGGTGACTATTTTTTAAAATAAAATTCAGAAGATGTTTCCTCACCATTTGCAGCTACTTTGCTCATGATGTTTGTTCTTCCCTCTTCTCTGTGGATAGGACCTGCTCTATATGCCTTCAACGATGCAGCCTTTACCGATGACGACTGGAAGGGCATTCGGCAAGCGGAACGCAGCATCAAACAGGACGACCCCACCAAAGTGGGAAGGTTTGGGATCGGCTTCAACTCTGTTTACCACATCACAGGTGAAGAACCACCCTGCTTCACAAAGCAGGACCCAGTCTAGTGTTCACACGTATGGAGGACTGTTTAGTGTCACCGATTTTAATCTTTTCCTGATCATGATAAATGATTAAATCACCTGGAATATATGAAAACACCAACACCAAAATCAATAAGACCTAAACCCCCATGTGGCACTGTTGCTTTTCATCCGTCTCATAAACAACCCCTAAATAAATCAGGACTCCTGGTCTGTGTTACACATCACACTAAATTTCTCAAAATGAAAACCATGCTGTGTTTAAATTGCTCTGAATTAGTGAAAAATAGAAAATATGAAAGTGCAGGTGTGAGACTCTTGTGGCATGTTAGTTTGAGATGATGGACTAACCTGGGAGAGTCACTCCCTTGTAATCATGTGTTTTATGACTATTATGATTTATTGATACAGTGTGTTGTTAGATGTTTATCATCTGTGTACAGGTTAAACTTGTAACTTAAGGAAAAAGTGAAAACGTTGTTGCGAGGTTCAGAATCCATTTTGGATTACTAAGGTCTGTGATATGTCTGATAGGTTTAGTCAAACTTAATTTGAACCATTTCTGTTAAACGTTTTCATCCCGCCCAAGTCAGACAAAAACTTACAGTCCAATATACAGCTCAAAGGAGAAAGAACACCCTCCAAACTTTAAAAAGTGAAAGTAAAATGTAGTATTCTCCTTATTCAGGTTTTGTAATGCAAACCAACATTTAAATGTATGATATTTTAGATTTGTTTTTCTGCTATGATAAGCTTTATTTTTAAAAACACTGTTGGTACTGGTACAAAGAATTATGTAAAAAAAATATTTAGTAAAAATCTAATATCAGAAATTTCCCAATACATGTGTTTGAAGCTTGAGTGAAGTATCTGTGGCCTGGGAAGTCAGAGCAGTTCTCCAGCTCTGTAACCACCTCCTGCTGTCTTTGACTGTGCTTCCCAGAGCACAGATGCTTCACTCAGGCCTCATCCACACACGTTTAAATATTTGTGAAAACTAATTTTCCTAGGATTTTAAATGGTTTGTCTACACAGTGTTTTAAAGATCTCATTCACATCGAAAACCTACTAGAAAATGCTGAAATATGTTGCGTGTCCCACATTGATATCCAGGTTGTTTTTGTATAAGATGAAATGCATCATTTTTATATGGGAGATACTGTTTCATAATTTGAGATGGACTGTCTTACCTTCCCGCCCTCTGTGTACCCCCCGCCTGCTAAAGGCTGGACACACAAGTCACATACCGTTACACCTTTAACGTTCATTGTAGAAACAGTCAGATATAACTATCATTATACACTTTGGATTTAAGAAACGCTGCACATTTTTCTGTGGTGTGCACAAAACCCAAGATGTGGCCAAAAGCTTGTCTATCTAATAACTATCTAACTTGCTTATCTAATATCTCTTCTGCCATGACGGGCATTAAAAGGAAATTACCAAGTCATTATCCAATCAGAGTGTAGAAACCGAGTCAACACGATCAGAGATCAGAATCCACTTTCAAATGTGTCAGAAATCCAACTGGGGCACATCTGATTTTATGTGCTTTTTTTGCCATTCAGACTGCAGAATATCAGTCTAATTCAAATCAGATATACGGGGGAATTGAATTGGAGCCGTCTGTGTCAGCAAGGGTTTTGTTTTGTTCTCTCGTTCCTTTCTGAGCACTGTCAGTTGCATCCATTTTGAATATTGTTCATGGACTTGATCTTGTGAAAATGCAGATAGGCAAGAAAATGCTAACATTTTTCGTTTTCTTTTATTTGTTTAATTCTTTCATTTGCAGACTTGCCCTGTGTATTGAGTTCCAAATACCTTGCTATATTTGACCCACAAAAGAAAGTGTTTGATGATGAACTGGAGGGATACCGATGGTCCCTGGATGATGAAGAGGATACACATCACCTTCTGGAGTTCAAAGATCAGTTCAAGCCTTTTCAAGACATTGTCAGTGTCGTCGGAGGAAGCACATGGGAGAAAATCATCAATGAGCAGTTCTTCAAAGGCACACTGTTCCGCTTTCCTCTGCGAAGCGAAGCCTCAGAGATCTCGGACAACCTGTACGACTCTGCAAAGGTCATGCGGCTCTTTGAGAGTTTTGTAGCTGAAGCAGAGCTCAGCCTCCTGTTTCTGAGAAGAGTTGCCTCTATTTCATTGATGCATATTGATGTGAATGGCACCGTCACAGTTAGGATGAAGGTTTCCGCCTCCTTTTCAACAAGTCCTCTTCAACAACACGAAAGAGGTGATTTCCAAAGAGATGAATATGTAGAAGGCAAAACTAGCTTCAAAACTGTGTCCTGCACTTCACCATCTGAATCTGAAACAAAGAGCGAGTGGCTTGTGACGGCCTGCCGCCTGAGAGAGGGACGAGTGTCTGACATTGATGCTCTTGCTGAAAAGCTGAGTTTATATCCTCAGGTTGATGTAGCGTTTCGGTGCGATGACATTCGAGCTTGTTCCGCTGGAAGACTGAGCTGTTTCCTGCCTCTTCCAAACAACGAGACGAATAACACAGGCCTTCCGGTTCACATTAATGCATGCTTTGGCCTCACGGACAACCGCCGGTACATCAAGTGGCAGGAGGAAGACCAGAAGAACGATGAATCAGCAAGGTGGAATGAGCTTCTGAAGAAGAAGGTTCTTCCTCACGTGTATCTCAAGATAATCCAAGATGCCATTCAGTTGTCCAGAAGGTCGAGACTTCCTGCCAGCACTGTGTACAGACTTTGGCCTGATTTGACCAAGACGGAACACCGGGAACGCTGGCATGATCTTGCAATGGATGTTTATAAACCATTATTCCGTGTTAAAGAAATCTTTTCTCTTGCGGCCAATGAAAACAGCTGGGTGGCACCTTCAGATGCCATTTTCCCGACCAACGTCACAGATTCTGGTACAGATGTGACGTCAGCAGTTGCACGGTTGCTGATTGGAGAGAGAGAAAACCTTATCACTGTTCCTGAACATGTGATGGACGCTGTAAAAAGAGCTTTTCCAGAACCTTCCACTCTGCAGTGGGTGACCCCAAGCTTAGTGAGAAAGGTGCTTCGCAAAACTGGGATGGGAAAACTCTGTAAGAATGTCAGACTGTCCCTTCTGGAGTATGTGCTCAGTGATGGAAAGTACGAAGAGCTACATGGGCTACAGCTTCTGCCACTCAGTGATGGTACTTTCAGGTCATTTACCAATAAAGAAGAAGACACAGCTTTGATTGACAGTGAGGAGTTTTCCAGGTAAGGACTTCTATGCCCCGTCTCTGTTTATCTTCACTCATATGATCTGTACATTGTGCGATGGCGTTGTAACATGAGAGCTGCTCTTTTCCAGAGTGTTGCTGCCTTTTTGTAAAGACAGATTTCTGTCTGATGATCTGAACAACAGCACCATCCAACATCTGAGACAAGTGGCTGTGACAAGTATGGAATTCTATTCTTTTTTTTAAATTTAAAATTAATATGAAACTAAGACCATGGATCACTTACTAATTTGCCATTAATTGATTACCATTAGTTATACTTGCCATGAAGTTAGTTTTCCATTTGGTTTTTAGTTTTGCTTTTGCAACCATTCAAATGTGTATTACAATTTCAGTAGGTTGTTATTGTCTTTTTCCTTTTGTAGCATAATTGCAATACCCATAGTTTTTAAGGCAAACTGAAAAGGACATCATAACACACATTCTTTCCTTAAGGAGGCATCTATCCAGGTGAAGCAGAACAATTGGACAGGGTCTAATATGGGCACTACATGACATTTATCCATCCATCCATCCATCCATTATCTGTAACCGCTTATCCAATTTAGGGTCGCGGGGGGTCCAGAGCCTACCTGGAATCATCGGGCGCAAGGCGGGAATACACCCTGGAGGGGACGCCAGTCCTTCACAGGGCAACACAGACACACACACATTCACTCACACACTCACACCTACGGACACTTTCAAGTCGCCAATCCACCTGCAACGTGTGTTTTTGGACTGTGGGAGGAAACCGGAGCACACGGAGGAAACCCACGCGGACACGGGGAGAACACACCAACTCCTCACAGACAGTCACCCGGAGCGGGAATCGAACCCACAACCTCCAGGCCCCTGGAGCTGTGTGACTGCGACACTACCTGCTGCATGACATTTATCCATCCAGTCAAATCAGTTTGACTTTTTTAACTTGAACCTGTTTGTTTAAATGACACAGATTCAACTGATTCGGTTGCATTTTCTCTGTTCTGGTAAAGTGTGTTAGAGGACTCTGGAGTTAGTAGTTTAAGCATAATTTCCCCACTGCTTTTCAGTCCAGAAAAAGGTCCCGCTGTGTAATGAGGGAAGGCCTGATTCTCGAATTGCTTGAGTGGGACATTCCTCAAAATGAGCGTTGGATTTTCTGTTATGTGAACCCCCTCAAACAGAAAAACTCTGAGCCCCTAGACTGTTAGACATGGTGTTTTAGGGGAAAGTGGTCATGATTATCTGTACTGAACAGTCAAGCGTACATTTCCTTCCTTCGTACATGTTTCTAACTTTGTAATGATATACCAACTCTGAACAGTTCACGGTTGATACAGTAAACTAATTCAGTGTTCCAGCTGTATTGTCAGGGTGGAAGCTGATGTGTGAATATGTAAATTGCATGAAAGAAATCCTTTGACAGATTTACTTTACTTTGTAAAATCAAATCTAGTTTCAGCTTCACTTTGCGTAATGAAAATATTGTATTATGTTTCCATAACTAGCCCTAATGATGTTTTACATATCCTGTGTATAAAGTATTTCACAGGGATCTGTGGTTATAACAAAGTAGTATTTATTGCAAATGTAATTACCATTTTGTCAGATTCCAGAAGCATTTTTTCAGTTTAAACAATAGCTGAATAAATTGTGGTTAATGATTATGTACACACTGTGTTCCAGATACAGACCTGTACAGGATAATTAATCTGGATGCGAAGACTGTGGCAGCGTTTGCCCGGACACATCTACCCAGTGACTGGAAAGAGACTTCAGGTCATGTGATGTGGAATTCGGCTAAAGATGGCCAACCTCCAAAGACATGGCTGACAGAATTCTGGAAATTTCTAAATACGCACTGGACGGAGCTGAAGGATTTCATTGGCTTGCCTTTAATACCTGTAGAACCCCTTCAGAAATCAGGCAACTGTGTGGTGTTAGCAAGGCTGGAGAGGAATTCCACTTTGATCTTCCACAGCAGCAAAGAGTCCAGCTTGCCTGATCCAATTCAGAAAGTGGTAAAGATGGTGGGAGGCACCGTCATTAAGAAAGATGAATGTCTCAAGCATCATGACATTGAAAGTTTTGTCCTAACAACGTCTCCAAAGAACATTCTTCAAGTCCTTTTGAACTCTGACTGTGACAAAGTCATTAGAGGCATTGTCTCTGCTTCACTTCATGAGAAAGAAGAATTTAAAACCTACATCTCTTCTGTGGATCATATCTCTGCTGCAGAAAAACAACTAATGTCAGTCATGCCTCTCTTCAAGTTGATGTCTGGGAAATATGTTGATATTCAGTCAAAGCAGGCTGTTATTTTAAAGTCCAACCCAGTCATTCCAGCTGATTTGCCTGTGCCAGAGACCATAGTACAGTGTGCAAATGAAGCAGACCGTAGACTTTTGATTCTCCTCAAGGTGGACCTCCTGGATTCCGTTAAACTGGCAGTACACTTGGTAGACAGTATTGAGAAACGGACATTCAACCAAAATGAGGAACAGAAAATAATGACCTGGATACTGGAAAATGGAAATGTCCTGCTCTCACAAAGTGAAGAACTACTCAGGAAAGGCAAGAACCTCAGCTTCATTGAAACTGAAAAAGGAGAGCGCAAGCAGCCGTCGAGTGTTTTCGATCCAACAAACAAACTCTTTCAGGATCTTTTTGAGGAGGATTTCTTTCCACCGCTGGTCTACAGATCCCAGGTGATCCTCCAGAGCTTGAAACAACTTGGATTACGAACAAAAGAAGAAGAAATATGCTCAGCAGAAGTTCTAAACATTGCCTCACAAATTCAAAAGCTCCACATCCACTCTCGCAACAAGGCGTTCAAAAAGGCAGAATCTCTTGTAAGAGTACTAAATAGGAATGACTTACTCTCAAGATTCTCAGAGGGAGAGCGGAAGCAGCTTCTCCATATGCAATGGGTCCCCTGTGAAAATCCAAATTCACTGAACAGTAACAGTAAGAAAAACCAGAAGAAGGGTCTCTATAAACCTGCTGAAATAAGGGCTTCCAAATATTCTGCAATTGTGGGACACGTCATGCCTCTTACCTCAGAGCTAATTGAGAGTGTCTGCCAAAGGCTGGATCTCGTCATCCCTCCTCCAGCTGAAAAGGTCTTAGAGAACCTGTGTTTTCTGGGATCAATTGCTCCAGTCATGGTTAATCCAGACTCAGATTATGAATTCAAAAACAAGGTGCACAGCACATACAAATTCATGCAGGATAACATTGAGTATTTCAGAGAGGAGATGAACAAGAAATGCATTGCTTGGCTCTGGTGCCAGAATGAGTTTGTCTCTCCCCGGGATGTAGTGCTACACTATCCAGATGAGCTAGATCTCAGCCTTTACATCAAGAAAGTACCAGATGAATTCCTGCAGTATGCTGACATGCTGAAGGAGTTTGGTGTAAAGGAGACCCTTTCTGATGAAGAGATTGAAGACATATTCCTCGACCTTAAGCAAAGCATTGATGATAGAGGTTCACCTTATGGAGAGCCCTGTGAACTTAAGATATCAATAGCCATTCTGGATTGGAGGCGGAAGAATGACAAACCTTTGAAGAGAAGTACGCCGGTGCCTGTCAGAGCAGACAACCAAAACTTCACCCTTGAGCCTTTGATGAAAACGGTTTATTGTGACATTAGTGAGGATGGTTTAGAGGACCTGAGACAAGGCCGGGAGGAGTTTCATGTCATTCATGAAGAGGTATTAGGTCTCACAGCAAAATGGCTGAAAATTCCTTTGCTAAGTACCCGAATTTTAAAACCGCAACTCATAAAAGCTGAGGAAACATTTCCAGGAATTGAGCAGTGTGGACAGACAGAACCAATTACTCAGAGAATCAAAAATATAATCAAAGAGTATGATGAGGAACGAGATGTTTTCAAAGAACTGTTACAAAATGCTGAAGATGCCGGAGCGAGCACATGTGGATTTCTAATTGACTTCAGGAAACACCCCCCAGAGTGCCTTATTGATGATGGAATGGCCTTGTGCAACGGACCCTGCCTTTGGACCTTCAACAATGAGCTCTTCACAGATGAAGATTGGAAAAACATTACCAGAGTTGGATCTGCCTCAAAAGAAACGAAAATTGAGAAAATTGGGAACTTTGGACTTGGCTTCAATGCTGTTTATCACTTGACAGATATTCCGTGTATTTTGAGCGGTAAAACTCTCCTCATTCTTGACCCAAATGTCACCCACTTGAAAAAGCACATACACAGTAAAGCAATTCCTGGAATTAAACTTGATTTGTTCCATGACAGCTTGTACAAATGGTTCCCTGGACAGTTCAGGTCCTATCAAGGAATTTTTGACTGTGATCTGACAAAAAACAGCCAGAACTTTTACAAGGGCACACTGATTAAACTACCATTTCGCACTCCAGAGGAAGCTTGCGAGTCTGAAATTTGCTGCAAAGTGTTTGACAAAGACCACATAAACACTTTTCAGGAACACTTTGCTGATGAATCCCAAAGTTACCTTCTGTTTCTTAAGAACTTAAACTCTGTATCTCTTCAAGTCATTGCTGAAGAGACTTCCACACCTCCACTGCAGAATCAAATTCAGACACTAATCAAAATCTCGAAAGAGGTAATATATTCAGTTAATATTTCAAATGAAGTGCATCTTCAGGACATTAGGAATGCTATGGAAAACCTTGACTCAAAATACCACAAGATCGTGGATTGCTTTGCTGCACACATTGCTGAGATTGTTCTTGAACTTGGTGAAAGTACTAGCTCTCAGTACTGGCTCCTCTACTCTTGTATTGGCACAAAGGATTCACTGCGAATGTCTGAGAGAGAACTTCAGCAGTGCAAGTTTTTGCTGCCAGTTGGAGGAGTTGCTATACCTCTACAGAGAGAGGACAAAAATGTTTGGTCCCCTGATGAAAGCTGTGCAGTTGGCCAGGCCTTTTGCTTTCTTCCCCTTCCAATTGAGACAGGCCTTCCAGTTAATATCAATGGCTCTTTTGCAGTTACATCAAATAGGAAAGCTATCTGGCAAAGTGGTCCAAAATTGGAGTGGAACAAAGCATTGCTCCAAGATGTAAATGCCAGTGCCTATATCACTGCCCTGTTGGAGTTGAAGAAGATGGCTCAGAATGGGAACCTTCAAAACTATGCCTACTATACATTCTGGCCCGATACAGAAAAAGTAAACAAAGCATTTCAACCCTTGGTTTATGCTTTTTACTCTGAAATTGCACAGCACATGACCAACAGGCCTCTTGAGCTTTTCAGTAATGGAAAAACCTGGTGCTCAATTGAGAAAGCAAGATTTCTTGACCCAAACATTGAAAAACACAAAGCAGTGGGACCCCTTGCCATGAAAGTATTTCTGAACAATACAGAGCCAAGCTATTGTGCAGTTCCTTTGCCACCTTGGGTAAGAAACACTTTAACTCAGTGTGGTTTTGGTCAGATGGTTGCAGAGAGGACATTTCACTGGGCTGAGTTCTACAAAGTAGTTTTCAAGAACTTAAAAATCATAGATCCGCACTGTAGGAATGCTCTTATATTGAATGCTTTTGACTTGAATGACCATGCAGTTGATGAATTACTGAAAAGTAATCCATGCATTCCAACACAGAAAACTGACAAACTTCAGTACATTAGTAAACTGGTAAATCCTCACGGGAAAATTGCTTGCTTGTATGAGCCAGAGGAAGGGCGTTTTCTTGATGGTACCCAAAATGAGTACTTCAGTCCCAAAAGAATTCAGCGGCTGTTAAGCTTGGGAATGCTCAGTGACACCCTCCCGTTAGAGGACATTGTTGAGAGAACACAAACAATTGCAAAAGTTTGGGCTGAGGATAAAACAAAAGCTCAGAAATGTCTCCAGTGTCTCTTTGACTGCATGAAATATCATGTAAATGATGGAGGTTCTCCACAATGGGAAACACTGAAACATATTTCTTTCCTGCCAGCTGTGGTTACGGATGACGACAACAATGTGATGACTGCACTTAAAAAGCCATTTCAAGTTTATAATCACATGTACTATGACTTGGTGAATATGACCGAATTCAGTGTTGATCACTCAAATCTGCGTATATTGCTAGATGATCCAGTTCTCACAAAACTGGGAGTGAACAAGAACCCACCTATTGAAACTGTGCTGAAACAGCTGAAAGAGGCACATCGTCGTTTGGATGCATTTGAAAAACCTGTGCTCCTTAACATGGCCAAAAGCTGCTATGAATATCTCAATAAATATTTGGCTGAGGGGGGAGATCCTGCTGCTATTAGTGACTTTGCAAAATCAGTCCCATTTGTTCTTATAGATGGCCACTTTATAAAAGTGCAATCGGTTGCCAAAAGCAAGGATTTTGAAGAGAAACCATACCTCTATGTCCTTCCAGCCATCTATGCTAAATTTGAGAATCTCTGGAACTGTGTTGGTATGAAAAGTCAGTTTACAGTAGAGCAGTTTGTTGCTGTACTAGAGGAAATGAGCACTGTTCCTGGACCACTTTCTAAATCCAATCTTCATATTTGTCTTGCCATAGTCAAAAAAGGTCTATTTTTGGCAGAAGATGGAAAGGTAACACATTGTCTTCTACCTGATGAAAATGGTGTGCTGACATGCTCCAGTAAGCTGAGCTTTAACGATAGTCCATGGATGCCAGTGCAAGCTGGGGTAAAACTTTGCCATGCACTAATACCTCGAACTGTTGCATGCTATTTTGGTGTAGTAACAACAAGGCATCACACACTAAAGGACAGCTTAGTCGAGGACTTTTCCCCTTTCGCTCAAGAGTTTGGACAACAAGAGAAACTAACAGTTAGAATAAAAAACATCATTGATGC
This sequence comes from Hoplias malabaricus, assembly GCF_029633855.1. NCBI lineage: Eukaryota > Metazoa > Chordata > Actinopteri > Characiformes > Erythrinidae > Hoplias > Hoplias malabaricus. Next base: position 2,257,070 of record NC_089811.1, read on the forward strand.
ATATCCATCCAAGAAAGACATCCTAAAAGAACTGCTTCAGAATGCAGATGATGCAGAGGCAACTGAGATCCACTTTGTTTGGGATAAAAGGAAGCATAAGACTGAGAAAATATTTGGAGAGAAATGGGAGTTACTTCAAGGGCCAGCGCTTTGTGTGTACAACAACAAGCCTTTTTCCGATGAAGATCTGATTGGTATTCAGAGGCTAGGGGAAGGAGGAAAACATGGCACTTTGGGCAAAACGGGGAAATATGGCCTGGGTTTTAACTCTGTTTACCAGCTAACAGACTGCCCCTGTATACTAACTGGTGACAAAAAGCTCTGTATATCAGATCCGAACCTGAACTATGTGGAAGGTGCTACAGAAGCATCTCGAGGCTGCATGTATGTAATGGATGACAAATTCAAAGAGTCTTTCATAGATGTTTACCAAACATTTCTTCCAGAAAAATTTGCCCTTCAATCTGGAACCATGTTCAGATTTCCCCTCAGGACTGAAAAAATGGCAGAGCAATCTGATATCTCTAAGCATACAGTTAAAGACTATGACATGAATACACTTATGTGTACTCTGACTGAAGATCCCGAGGGTCTAATTCTCTTCTTGAAACACATCACAAAAATACAGTTCCATGAGATCAACGAAAATGGGAGTGGAGAGAAAATGTTTCTAGTTGAGAAAAGTCTCTCTGAGAGAGATCGGAAAGAAAGGGAGAGTTTCCACAACCATGTCTGTAACTCTCTGAAGTCTAGACAGGTAATTCCATGTCAAACTATCTATAACATGCAAATCACAACTAGAAGAAAGCAGAGCCATTGGGTTATTGCAGAAAGTTTTGGCTCTGTTCTGCAAATCCCTAACAGTTGTGAAGACAACACTGACTTCAGAGTGCCTCATGTGGCTCTGGCAGCCTGCATAGGCACAAAACCAGCAGAAGACAAATTCACTGGAAGGGCTTTTTGCTCCCTACCATTACCAATAGAAACTGGCCTTCCTGTCCATGTGAATGGAAACTTTGAAGTGGATCATTCTAGAAGAGATCTGTGGAAAGAGGATACAGAGAGTTTGAAGACCCAGTGGAATCAGTCTCTGATGAGGAACACCATTGCACCTTTATATGCTGACCTCCTATACCATTTCTGTCAAAACTTTAAGGAAGACAAACCCAGGGTTTTAGCACTTCTCAAACCAATACTGAATTCTTGTTTTAGGTTCTTTCCATTTGTGTCTGAAAAAGTTGCCCAGGTTTGGCATGAGGTGATCAGTGAAGTTTACAGATCAATTAACCAACGTAATCTCCCAGTGATACCCATTCTCAAAAATGTTGCTGATGACTGTTCACATCTCACAGGCCCCAAGTACATTATTAACTGGTCCAGTGTCTCAAAGCCAGACCCAAATGATTTACCTTATTTTCTGACTGAAGAGCTTGAAAACATTCTCCGTGTTTTGGAGCAAGCTGGAATGACCTTGGTCCCAGGGTCATGGAGTCTGGAAAAAATGAGGAACGCTTTTCAAAAAGCAGGTGTGGAAGTGGTTGAAGTAAGTCCTTCATCAGTGATCAGTTACTTGAAGAACAAAACACTGAATGATCCTGCACAGACTATTCAAGATTTGCCCCTGCCCATCCACCAGACCTTGATTAAAGATGCAGGCAGTTGTGCAAAACTCCTGAAATTTTGTCTGTCACAGGTTGTGCAATCTACTCCCATTAACCTTAATGGGCTGCCTCTTCTCCTCACTCAAGATCAGATGTTGAGAAAGTTTAACTCTAAATCTCCAGTTCTGTTTTCAGCATCCACTGATATTTTTCTGGGATATGAATCAGAATTTGCAGATTATAGAGTTAATAGCAAACACATCAAAATTCTTGAACACAGTAATTACATCCAGATGTTGACTATCCCACTGGCAACAAAGTTTTTGAAGCCATTGCTCAAACAATTGCTTCACAAATTAAGGCAAAATCAAGCGAATAGACTTTATCTTGCAGAGGAAGAGATGATGGCATGGTTGAAAAAACTTTGGACTTTCTTTGATGAGCAAGCCTATAAGCAAACAAATAAGCAAACCAAAGAGCTACCCCAACAAGGAAAAGCAAATCCTATATTTTCTGAAGTAAAAGCGCAGTTCTTGGACAGTCCTATCGTGCCTGTCATTTCCTCAAGCCAAGAGAAAACAACCTGCCTGCAAACAATTCGTAATCTTCGCAGCATTGTTCCTGATCTTGGAAGATATACTTCTCCCATTTCTTCCATTCTAGTCAAACTTGGATTTGTGACAGTAGACTGCAATTTTTTCATAGGCCTTTCCAACATATTTCACGATTTTGTGGCTCCCGAACTGATGAACGTCAGTGACACGCATTCTGTTTTGGAGCAGTTGTATCATGTTCGTCATTCACAGTTTGAGACACTTTCTGCTGCTGATACTGATGAGGTTCAGCGTTACTTGCAATCTGGCATCAGTTCCTCTCGAAACATAAATGAATATAAGAGAATGCTGAAGTCATTGCCTTTGTTTGAGACAATATCTGGAAAGCGGCAAAGAATAGATTTGCACAGCAATGTATTTCTTCTGCAAACTGAGTCCCACAAACGGTTTCCAGAATTGTACAAGTTTGATGAGCAGAATGTAATTTTCCTCAAGAACAGTTTTTTAAACCTTTGTTTGTTGCAAAGTCTCAGCATACAGGCTTTAGGGGATTTGGAGTACTGCATGAAATTCATGCTTCCTTCTGTGGGCAAACTCAGAGAGACCCAGCTGCTTGATTTAGTAAGGCTCCTATTGGAACTGAGACATCAAATAGACTACAAGAATTATGAAGAAGCAATTGCTTCTGCATTGAAAAGTGCCCAGTTTATCCGAGACATCCATGGTGCACTACGAATGCCCTCTTACTTCTTTGATGAAAGTGAAGAACTTTATAAGGTGATGGTTCCACCAGAGAGGTTTGTTCCAGAGGCATTTTGGAAACAATTCCCTGAAGGAGATGCTGCAAAACGTTTCCTAAAGACCCTTGGATTAAAACATAAAATATCAGAGCAGGAAATCATTGAGTTTGCTTTACAAATCGAATCTGAGGCCAGAGGTAACACTGATCTGGATGCTCTTAAGCATAAATCATCAACCTTGTTCAATTCTGTTTTGCAGAAGAAAAAATCACAGTTAATAAGCAGAATTGCCACCATGAAATTCATCTTCCCCGTACAAATTGAGGAAAAACTTTGTGAATACCACAAAGCTTTTGCTCAAGGAAGAGAAGTTGTGGCTATCAATGGATCCTTGTTGGAACAAGACCCTGGACATCAGTGTCTAATATGGACTGCAATGCCAATCCTGCCCTTGAACGGCTGCTCTCACAAAATTTTAGAAGCCATGAAGTCTGCTGGAGCTTTTGATAAACCTCCTTCGCAACAGGTTTTGCAAAACTTAAGAAATATCTGTAGATCTCCATGCCACACAAACACTTTAGTGAAAACAAGATCTGAAGTGTTCAGAAACACATATGCATACCTTCAGTCTGTGCAGTTTGATGCTGCTTTTCTGTCTGACCTACCCCTCATTCTCACAGAAAAAAACACCAACCTTGTGAACGCTAGACAAGTTGTCTTTTTGCTTCCAAACCCAAGTGAGTTTAGACCCTACTTATACCCCATTCAAGAGGAGCACATCATTTTTGCAGACTTCTTTAAAAAGATTGGGGTTGAACAGAAGCCTTCTCTTGTACAGTTATTTACTGTGCTCCAGGAAATCCACACAGAGTGTCGTGACAAGACAATACTTCAGCCAAACCAGCAGAGAACAGTGCAACATGTTGTCCATCTGCTTTTTTGTCTGATAAAAGAGGTGCCAGACAGAACTACTTTCCCCAAAACTGCACTCTATCTCCCATCACTAGATGGGAGACTCTATGAACTGTGTTCGCTGTTTTTCAATGACACTGTCTATCAGGCCAAAAGACTGGAGAATCCACTGAAAACCAAGCTGAAGTTGCTCGAGAAGTTAAATCATTGTTACCTTGGAAATGATCCCTATGAACATCAGAAGCTGCTGCAGTTACTTCCTGAAAATATTCGCCCCAGGCTCCTCTCTCAGGTCATTTCAGAGAACCTGGTGGGCACACAGGTGGAACATTGTGATTACAAAGAAGACTGTGAGTTCAGCGGGTGGTTTGAAAAGCACTTGTCCTCCCCTGAGTTCTGTCATGGCCTTATCTGTTTGATCAGAGAAGAGAGCAAAGGTAAAATTTCACAAATGGATGCGGCACGCATGTGTAAAAGCATATTTGAACAAATTCAGATCATATGTTGCAAATCTCTCCAGACTGAGCTTTTGCTACAGAGTGAACCCCTGGAAGGTACCAAGACTGAAACACAGGTCTACGTGAGAAAGCAGCAAGGTGAGCGGGTCTTCTATTTAAAACACAACGATAACCTGGCTCCCAAAATAGTGAATGAAGTCATCATTCATCTTACCAAAGAAATCAATTGTCTTCTTGAAAACATCCTGAATTCCTCAAGCCTCCCAGTCCTTGGGCAGCTTCTGCTGTGTGACGACATGGATGACATTGCAAGATTGTTGGAACAAAATGGGATCCATGACAGTTTGGGTGAAGAAGAGGGTTTTGGTGTGCGTCCAAAGCCAGGAAGTCCTATACCAGAGGAATGGCATGATTTCCTCGATATGAACCCACTCAACAGTTTTGAAAATGGGGAGTATGTTGGCTTCCGGAGCGATGAATTGAACAGTGAATATATTTTTGCCATCATTGTAGAATGTCTGGATGGGTTATCAGGAGTCAACAGACCACATCCTGCAAGATATAAAATACAGATTGGGGATGATGAGTTTATTGAGGTGAGCTCCCTTGATCTGTATCAGTTCAAGAGAGAATCCAAGACATCTCCAGTGACCAAGAGCTCCAGCAGCACATTTCAAAATGTTTTCAATGATTCAAACAACACTTGCATGGATCTAGAGGTTGTGGCAGAGGCTGGGCCCTCACCAACGAGGCCCATACCAAAGACACTGGAGGAGGTCAAAAGAGAGATTGACCAAAGTCTGGAGGAGATCTGGAAAATGTCGCAGGAGGACAGATGCAAAGCCATTAGACGCCTTTACTTAAGGTGGCATCCTGATAAGAACATGAACAACCAGTACCTTGCCAATGAAGCTTTCAAATATCTAAAGAACAAAATCGAACAGCTGGAACGAGGGAGGACCACAAGCTCCTCTGGATGGAGTAACTTCAGCGAGAGCTATTCCAAATGGAATAATGAGGCTAGGAGTCACAGGAGCGGGAGAGAGCGATTCAATCAGAACAACTTCAACTTCGGCAACTTCAACTTCAGGCCGCAGTACACAAATTCCTCTTCACAACAGAGACAAGCACCAACCCCAAACAGAGAAGAAGCCAAGCGCTGGTACAAACAAGCACAGTGGGACCTCCAAGCTGCTCAGAGTGAAACTGAACCTGAAGGAAGCCCAGAGTGGTGTCTGTTTAAAGTGCATCAGGCGGTAGAAAAAGCCCTGATAGCCACAGAGTATAGGAGAAGTGGACAGCATCCTGGAAACTGCTCCATCATAGGCCTTGCCCGAAAGGTTTCTAAGTACAGTGGTCACCTCAGTTCTTTACCTAATTCTGTAGATCAGCTCAGGACACTTGGGGTTGATCCCAAGAAAACCCAGTACCCAAACTGCCACCCGTCACCTCACACGCCACACGACCGGTTCAGATCTGAAGATGCAAACCTGGCGGTGACCATCGCAACAGAGCTACTGATGAAAATAGACAAGTACATCACTGAGTGAACAGTTCACATTAATGTAAAAGCATTACTCCAGTTTATTGCTAATCTTAATCTTTTTTGTTGTGGTTATTTTTTCTCTTATGAAACTATTGTTACACTGACACTCGGTGGCCTGGAGGAATCAAAGATTCTGTACTAACCTACTGCAACATGGCCACTTTGTGTGAAAGATCTGCTCTACAGAGCAAAGACTGGTTTGAGGGACCAAAAACCACATTGATTCTTCATCTCGTGCAGGCTGTTCTTCATCTAATAGTCTAGAATTTTTTTTCTTTACACCCAGGTGGTGAACAATCACTGATTGCACCTTTAGTTATTGATAAGTACAAGTGAATTAATTTCCTGTTTCATTTCAATATTTATGTTGTTTCTGTTTACGTGTTTTCTGCTGTTGTTTTTCTCATAATGCTGTAATGGTTCTGTCTTCTGAAGCATGTTTGTAACCGTCTCAAGACAATCAATACATGTTCAGTCTAAATTAAGAAATTCTAAGTTGCTGTGTGGTTTGTTCATTGTTTTATCTTCTTTAAAGCCACTCCCAGGGCGACAGAATGGGGCTACGCTATCCGACAGGGTCCTGAGTCTTGGATTTGTTCCTCAGGGCACTGTTTGAGTCCAGTTCACACACATTTGATGGTAGGTGGAGTGGCTGTGACACAGTGAACAGGTGTGAGTTTGTAAATGATATGGTGAATGTATGAAATTGACCACAGGTGTGTGAGAGCGAGAGTTGCCCTGCCTTAAATTAGTCCCCTGTCCAGTTTGTTGTCCTGCATTGGGCCGAGCCCTGGACTCATCACATCCCCAAACAAAATAAAGCATGAAGTGCTCACAGAAGATGAATGAATGACTCCACACCCACTTTTAGAACAGAAGCCACAGTCCTTTAAAATCAGGTTATTTATTAAGAAATCATGTTAACATAAGACCAAAAAAGCCATATCAGCCAAAACGATTCATCAACAGGGCGCTCTGAGGAAACCACAGCAAAACATTCACACCTGCATGTGCTTTACAATCCTGGACACAAACCCAGTCGCTGCGTCCACAAAGTTCAGCTCCAATAACAAAATAATAATCAGAATCATCCTCATCTTCATCATCAGTGTGAGTACTTATCCGGGCTGTTTCCCCGTGCTGGGTTGGGAAGGAGAGGGTTTGATTGTGGATTAGTTCAGAGACAATGTCTGCGTTAAACTGGTTCCAGAGTGTGGTACGGTGCCTGGTAATAACTTACACAAATTCTGTACATAATTACAGCAGGCGAAAGCCTGACATTAGAGTGGTCAACCACACACACACACACACACACATACACAAAACAAACAAAAAAAATGGAGCTGGTGACTATAATGGCGTCCTCACAGCGCTGGCCAATGGTGAGTGAGTGTGAACTAAACAGAAGGGACTAATATTACACTTTATGAGCCCTGAAACGAAGCGGCACGCCATGGACCATCACCTGCAGCGCAGCTTCATCACCAGCTACTTATTCCTGAAGTTCCCACAGCCCCTCCGAGGTTTGGTTCAGCTGTGTTAGAAATTATGTGTGGGGAAGGTGCACAGTTACAGTTCTCCATCAGTGAATAACAACAGGTGTGAGTTCAGAGCCTTCAACAGTTTCTCAACGTAGTGAAATATCCTCCAGTTTAATAAAGCACTCCCTTCACCTCTTATTAATCCTCCACATAAACCAGTCCATCAATGTATTTAATTATTCCCCTGATACATTAATTTGTTCCCACTAGTTCAGAGGGACTCCCGCTGTGGGACATGCGCAGGTTAGAGGTGAGATCAGAAGAATGCAGCTGGCAGAATCCTAACATTGAGGCCAAATGAACACAGTGAAAGGGTCAGACCCTCTGTCTGTGGCTGAGACGGAGCAGAAAAGAGGAGAAGCCCTTCGTGCCGTGTGCTGATTGTATTTATTTTGTAGTGAGTTAAAGATAATACAACATTAATGTCTTGATGCACAAATGGGTTGATTCAGAGGAGCGGCCCCTAACTGTCACCGTGGGTCTCTGTAGGAACAAGTATGAACACCTCTGCTCTAGTTACACACGAGGATTTCCTCCAGGACCTCAGGGAATGACTTGTGGGAATGAGTTATTACACAGAGGATTAAACTGTGGGAACACATTAGTAAATCTAAAAACGATTCATTAAACTGAGGGGATGATCTAAGCCTCTTAAATGTTTTGTTTCTAACCTGACATCTGGGCTCTGCAGTTTAGGCATGAAGTGGTTAAAACGAAAAACAACAACAAAGCCCACACCGAGGGTGACACGAGCTTGTTCTTTAACGATGATTTGGACCTGAATGTGTTTCTGGACCAGGACTCACCAACCTGAATATTACCCCCACCCCCACACCCCCCACATCACCCCACAGACCTGGAAACTCAGCATGGAACTGACGACATGTTTAAGGCTGACACTGAGACGCACAGCTGCAGGTTTTTCTCACTCACTGTTAGCCCCCAAAACAAAACCTTGTATCTCCTAGTGACACTGCAGGAGAAGGAAGAACCCTCGGTCAGTTTCAGTGTGAGTTAAAGCAGCTGGACTTTATTCAGAGAGAGTTTGGGAAAAAAAAGAGCAGCTGGGATTTTAAAAACGGACCAATTTTAAAACGTGTTAAAAACATGAAGCTCTACCAAACGTCAGGTTTCAGGCTGAATACACTCAATCCATTAAAGGATTCCATAAATACCTGGACACACGGTGTATAACGAACCTGAAGACTGGGTTTAATACTGATCCCTGATCCATTAACCCTTTCAGGACTGGTTAAAGATCCAGACTCAGCTGCAGTATGAAGTGATGGTGAGGAACAATCAGATAAAACCTTACAGCTCCAGTTTTCCCCTTTTCTTTTTTCTGTCATTGAAACCTCTCAGCTGCTCTGAAGACTATTACATGAGAGAGGTCAATAAACACCTTCAGAACGACCCAGATTTAAACGCTCCTCACGTTAACTTTCACTGAAACTGTTGAATGTTGCTGCCTTCTCCCGTGAAGTCACCACTTTGAACATACATGTGTTTTTATGAGGACAGGGACCATGTATTTCCTTTATATATTTACCGTCCTGGTTGATGCTTCCTGGGCAGCTCTCACAGGGCGTCTATGAGTGTGTGTGTCTCACCGTGTGTGTATGTGTGCATGTGTGTGTTATAAAGCACATGTTAAAATGAGATCCAGATGAGAACGAGACGAGATGAGACTGAAATCCAAAGCTCAGTCCATGAATGAAATGAGGAGACGCAGGTTTGTGTTCAAGGCTAGGGTTAGGGTCTTCCTTAAAAACAAACAAACAACAACAAATGAAAAAAATCAACAAACAAACACACTGCATAGCTCCATCAGCGACCGCACTTTTCACTGATGAAGAGGATCTCTGTCATCGGGTTGTGTGTCTCCCCTTCTTTTCTCTTCTCTCTTTCTCTCTTTTCTCTGTCTCTCTCTCTCTCTGTCTCTTTTCGCTGTCTCCCCCTCTCTCTCTCTTCTCTGTCTCTCTTTCTCTCTCTTTTCTCTGTCTCTCTCTCTTTCTCTCTCTTCTCTCTCTCTCTCTCTCTCTTTTCTCTGTCTCTCTCTCTTTCTCTCTCTTCTCTCTGTCTCTCTCTCTTTCTCTCTCTTCTCTCTGTCTCTCTCTCTTTCTCTCTCTTCTCTCTCTCTCTCTCTCTCTGTGCAAATTCACCAGTCTTTGTTGCACTGCAAAAAATATCTGGGCCGGTGAAGGCTCTTAAACAGGAGACAGTTCTGATGTTTCTGATCCTGAGGTTGTTGTGAGAATAGAGTCGTGTGCAAAAGTTTACACCCCCTGCTCAAACCACGCTGAGATGTGGACACACCCTCTATCACCACATTTACACAGAACACATTCCATATTCGACATGAGCCCACTGTCCGTGAGGAGTGTGGTGTGTTCTCTCTGTGTCTGCGTGGGTTTCCTCCCACAGTCCACACTGGCTGTGTGATTGTGTCCACAGGTTTGAGTGTGTGACGTAGTGTCCAGGCTGTGTTCCTGCCTTGTGCCCAATGACCCTGGATGGGCAGCTGACACCAACACACCCCTGACAACAATGAAGCACTTGGAAACGATGAATGAATGTGTAAAATAAACAGAAACTGTTCTAAAATTGTGCAGGAGATCGTCCGCTGTGGATTTCTGAGGATATTTACATTTGATCAGGGGTGCCCAAACATTTGCACACTGTGTAATAAAATAATTCAACATTTTTCTAGATATTTGTTCCTAATTTACATAATTTAATCTTAGTCTTCTCACCCTCAAAATAAAGCCACGAGACAGGGTTCTCACTGTAGAGCCACAGAAGGACCGTCTTTGGTTCCTTAAACCAACGTAGACTCCGCGGTACTTTAAGGAACCTTCATTAATAAATGAGAACGCGTGAGTGTGCAGAACGCTTTAAAAAATACAGATACCCACCACATCACGTGAAGGTTCTGGGGAAGAACCCTTAACTTAATCTAGAACATTACATGAAGAACCTTTACGTCACGTGGAGGCTATCCAAAGCTTCTCGTACTGTGTCAGTGTAAGGTTATCTTCTGAGCAAGCCGCGTGATCTCACGATCTTCTCACAACGGTCTCGCAGTGCCGAGGGTCAGAGGTGTTTGTCTGTATTTAAGACTCCGTCCTGCGCCAGCGAGGGACGTCTCTGTGTCCGTCCTCCCTCCTCCTCCTCCTCCTCCTCCTCCCTGCTGCTGGTCACATGTTGTAGGCCACGTAGATGGGGTCCAGCTGGTCGGCGAGGAAGCCGTCCCTCAGGTGCATGCGCTGCTTTTCTCCGCGGGAGTTGATGGGAATGACCCCGGGGTCCACCACCACCACCACGCCCACGATCAGAAAGTGCTCCTCCAGCACCACGTTCGTCACCACGGCAACCAGGTCCAGAGCCTCCTGCTCCTGACCCTCCAACTCCACCACCACCACCAGCAGATTAGTCCAGGTGAACACCGCACTGAGAGAGAGAGACAGAGAGAGAATGAAGAGAGATTGAGAGAGAGAGAGAGAGAGACAGAGGATGAAGAGAGAGAGAGAGAGAGAATGAAGAGAGAGAGAGGGAGAGAATGAAGAGAGTGAGAGAGAATGAAGAGAGTGAGACAGAGAGAATGAAAGAGAGAGACAGAATGAAGAGAGAGAGAGAAAGAGAGAATGAAGAGAGAGAGACAGAGAGAGAGAGAGAGAGAGAATGAAGAGAGACAGAGAGAGAGAGAGAGAGAGAGAGACAGAGGATGAAGAGAGAGAGAGAGAGAGAATGAAGAGAGAGACAAAGAATGTAATTATTCAGACATTCTCACGCTCTTTTGTCATTCATTACAAATTCCATCAGGAAAAAGCGCTGCAGAGTCTTGTGATGGATGTATTGTGACGTAAAAAGTGTGTGTGAGTTTTGGTTTAGACCAAGTTCCACCCTCTAAGTACCACCTATAAATCATATCACAGGAACACACACAATACTAGTGCACAGTAGGTAAACGGAAGCATGTGCTGCACAGTTTTAGTGACAGGGCTGAGCCTAGCCCTGCAGCGAGCGTTAAACACAGGTCTGGCTCAGCGTCCAGTCTGTTATGGCGCCTGTGTGTTATGGTTCCAAGTTCTTCACCAGATTTGCGAAGCTTTAAGATGTCTCCTGGGATTTGGAAACTGAGGGCAGTGTTCTTTACTCTGGATGTGAACTGCGTCAGATCTTTAAGTTGATATTTTCACACATAAATAAATATTTAAATAATAAAAAATCATATTTTAAAATTATTTTTCTTGAATAAAATGAAAGTTGTTATTGTTAACGCTACGCAACAGTGGAGAATGTTTGAATTTTGAATTACAATTCTACGTTACACAAAAACACACTGTTTAATATTTATAACACTAATAATCATTTATACACCTAATAAACACAAAGCTAGAAAAGAGAGGGAGAAGGACGTACCACTCCGCAATGCTCTTGTGAGCTCTGATCACCGACGTCTCGATGTCTATGGGGTGATAACGCATCCCTCTGAGCTCCAGTGTCTCGTCCAGGGATCCCACCACATACAGAGCATCATGACGTTCTGCACAGAGAGAGAGAGAGAGAGAGAGAGAGAGAGAGAGAGAGAGAGAGAGAGAGAGTAGTGTTAGGAGTCTTGCCCAAGGACCAGAGTGGCATGCTTACCTGAGCTGGGAATTAAACCCCAGTCTGTCGTGTGGTGGGCAGCACTGCTAACCACTACCCTAACCAACCCCTACAAAGAGCCTCACAGGGCTGTTTCTGTTCTACTGTGAGTGATTCTATGGAAATAACACGTTTGTTTGATTTTACACCTGACCCTTAATAATTAAGAGGTGCAGCCATACATTGGTTTTTATAGGTTTTTTTTTCAGTTAATAATCCATCTTCGTCTCAGGGCTGTTTGTACCTCCACTGGCGTCGGTCAGCTCTGTCCGTCTCAGGAAGCCCAGGTACCCCGTCCTCGCCCAAACCGTCTGAGTGTCTCCGAAGCTCAGCTTGGTGCAGAAATGATCCGCGTGGAGGGCCTCCTCTCCGTACACGGTGTAGTACCCTGTAGCGTTGTGGGGGCTGCTCACCCAGATCTGACTCAAACGTCCACAGAAGTTCACACATTAATAGATAAATAAATTAGTGCAGTCAGGGTTAATGCATGCGATTAATCTGGAAACTGTAACACGAAACTGAATATATTTATTCCTCCTTTAATTCACTCGTTTTACACAGTCACTGATGTTTTACAGGGAATGAATGTAAACACAGACTCACTACTGTTCAGTTTAAAGATGGTATCACATTATTGGATTAAAACTCATAACTAACCTTGACTCCTACCGTCTCTCACTCACTCACACACACAGACCTCTGCTGTGAGGAGTGTGGCATCCACACATTCATCTGATACAAAGTTATTGAAGCTGAATATGGAGGTGTTTTATTGAAGGTGTCTGAGAAGTGTGCTGTGATTTTCTCAATGAAAGCTCATAAGAATCACTCTGAAATGTTATAATGAGGGAAAGTTGGTTTCCTCCAGTTTGTTGCGTACACCACTCTACACTTATTTGTTTTATCTGCCTTCCAAAAAAAACAAGGGAGTACTAGCATTTTAAATTGTAATTAATCAATTAATCATGGTTAATAACACAGTGCTGTTGTGATTAATGCAATAAAAATTGTAATACATTGACACCATTATTATTATTATATATACACACACACACACACACAGGGGTTGGACAATGAAAGTGAAACACCTGGTTTTAGACCACAGTAATTTATTAGTCTGGTGTAGGGCCTCCTTTTGCGGCCGATACAGCGTCAGTTGGTCTTGGGAATGACATACACAAGTCCTGCACAGTGGTCAGAGGGATTTGAAGTCATTCTTCTTGCAGGATAGTGGCCAGGTCGCTACGTGATGCTGGTGGAGGAAAACGTTTCCTGACTCGCTCCTCCAAAACACCCCAAAGTGTCTCAATAATATTTAGATCTGGTGACTGTGCAGGCCATGGGAGATGTTCAACTTCACTTTCATGTTCATCAAACCAGTCTTTCACCAGTCTCGCTGTGTGTATTGGTGCGTTGTCGTCCTGATACACGGCACCGCCTTCAGGACACAGTGTTTGAACCATTGGATGCACATGGTCTTACTGGTGCAGTGTGTAGTTAATGAAGATTGGCCACCAGGCTGCTCCAATTTAGCCATGAAACCTCCCACACTACAATGACAGGTGTTTCAGTTTCATTGTCCAACCCCTGTGTGTATATATATAGTTTGGGCTCCCCTTGCTTACAGTAACAGGACAGAATAGTAAACCTGTGGGGCGTGGCCTGGAGTAGGTCACTGATGTGAATAAAGCTTATGTGAAATGTACGTTCTGAATTGAGAGAGTGATGGACAGAGGGACACAGGAGAAACTGACCTCTCCCAGATGAGAGTCTCCCAGGGGACCTTTGGTTTCGGTGTTTGCAATGATCACCTTCACTCCCGGGAGGATCTACACCGCAAAAGACACACAGCTACAGTCACACTGCATGTGTGTGTGGATTTGTGTTTTGTGTGTGTGTGTGTGTGTGTGTGTGTGTGTTTCTCACCTTCCCCGACTCCATCAGAGGCAGACTGTGAGGTGACCCTCTTTCAACCAAACGCACTCTAAAACACAAACATAAGAATCATATTTCAGTTTCAGACTCTAATATCTCTGCAGTGTCTCCATATTTCTGTAGTTTCTCCTAAATATCTCTGTATTTTCTGCTTAATCTCTGTAGTGTCTCCTTAATGTCTTTCATTCCTTCTTTATGGGTCTGTAGTTTCTCCTTTAGATCTCCTTAATATCTCTGTAGTCTCCTAAATACATCAGTACTTTTTCTTCACTAACTCTATAGTGTCTCCTTAATATCTGTCATTCCTCTTTAACATCTCTAGTGTCTCTTTAATAGCTCTACAGCCCCACCTTAATATCTCTATAATGTCTCTTACATTCTCCCTAATAACTCTGTAGTGTTTTCTGGACAACGAGGTCCGACTGAAAGAAGAGGAGATTTTAACTCGTGTCTCCTGCTGCTCAGATGTTTCTCCTGAGAGAAAGAGTCCAGGAACTGTCCCCTTTGCCTCCTCTTGAGTTTGAGTGGAGGTCTCAGTGATGACTCATGCTGGGCTCAGTGCTGATATTAAGGTTGGAGGATGCGGTATGAGTGTGTGTTTGTGTGTACTGATAGTGTAATACGGTGCCGTACCGGTCGTGGCGCAGGGCTCTCATGTCCACGTAGACGGTGGTGGGGTCAGGGCCGGCCGTTCCCTGTGGACGAAGAGTGAGATTAGACTAGAATCAAATATTAACTGTGAATCATGAGAATCTGATAACCATCCCATAATGCCCTGGAGGAGGAAGGTATTCTCACACTGCAATCTTCAAAACTGTAACAGCACTTTTAGAAAATGCCAAGACTTTTAAAGGGGACATATTAAATCACTGTTCCTCAAGTGAAACCAGTTCTGGTTCTTAATTAAACGTCTGTGACGTGCTTTGATCAAAACACCACAAGGACCAAGCCCCACAGCAGTGTTCTCCCCCTGTGTAAACAGCCCTGTTCCTTTAAATGATAATGAGCCGCTCGCTGTTCATCCCGACCCCGAGTGCACAGCAGTGAGGAGCGAGGAGCAGAAGCACTGGTTTTTAGCCGTTTTTAGCCCTCACTTAAATCCAGCGCTGTGATTGGACAGACTCAGACGAGGGGGGCGGGGCGATTCTAAAGTCTCTGCACTTTGACGTCAGGAGCGGAGCAGAATCAGAACAACTTGTGTTTTCCGCACACAGAAAACTGACTGGGGGGGTCTTGTTTCACAGTGTGTGGGTTGGGAGACCCCCATTAATGTACACATGCATATGTCATATGTCCCCTTTAAAACTAGTCTGTGAGTTAAATTACAGAATACAATACTGAAGAGAGTATGTTTATTATTGGGGCATACAGTAAGAGATAATTATTTACCAATGCACTATTTACCAGTGCAATCTCAACACTGATGTAAAACATAATGAGCTAGAAATGTGTCTGGGTAGGCCTTCCCCCTGCAAGCATTATCACTTTAGGACCAGTCTGAACTGGCCCATCAATACATTAATATAATATAATATAATGTAATATAATATAATATAATATAATATAATAGGAACTCTAAGAGATGTCCATCCTCTAAAGAGCAGTCAGCAGCTCTATTCTACTCTGATGTTGCAGCCAATGACTGCAAGGAGTGGCAATGTGGCAATCTATTGACCAACCAAACTGTCCCACTGCAGCCGGGGTCACGCCCATTTAAGGAATTCCTGTCTAAGCTGGATTTCTCCTGAATGGAATAAATAAATACATTCTTCAGAAATCTGTGTTCTCACATCCTGAGGTAAACATAAATATTCCACACTGACGTCATCACACTTTACACTATCACACTTCCTCACTATTAGAAACTAACAGTAGCTCCTTAAACTGTGGCCTTAAGCCTCTTTACTCCCTGCTGGGGCCTGTGGGGTGTTTGGAGATGTTTCCAGTTTACAATAATAACCCAGAGCCCTTCTGTAGCAAAAATCACACTTCCACTCATTAATCTGGATACAGCTGGTGGAACCATATTTGCCACTCACACACTCACCCAGTCTCACACACTCTTACCTGTTGACATTTTCACACACTCACCCAGTCACACACACTCACCCCTGTTGACAGTCACTCACACACTCACCCAGTCACTCACTCAGAAATATTTAAATACCCTATTTGCTTTGGTCAAAGCGAGATCCAGTTTAGACCTGGAATATCGGATATGGGCATGACACCTGTTACAGAAGGAGGACGTTCAGAGGTCAGATATCATCAGCCACAGTCCTGGAGCAGCACTGATTTAAGAGAAAAGCTCAGCGAGGCCAAGGCCAGGAAATTAATGAAGGCAGCATGAGCAGAAAAGTGCAGTCTATGCTTTCAAGCAACCCAAGCGCTATCAGTGATAGTACAGACCTGATGACATCAGGAGGATAACTATAAACACAGTCTTTTTACAATTTAATCTCCACAATATAATATCAGAGTCTCAGTAATGAAGGATCTATGGCTGTATTTCCCCCCCCACCACACCCCACTAGCCCTGGAGCTTTGAAGCTAATGTAGCCAACACCTGTACAACTCCACACAGGTTTCACAGTGTTGATTAGTGGGGTATGAGCTTCCAGTGTCATGTGATGGACATAAGTCATGTTTTATGACGGAATGCTGCACACCAAAAGAGATTTTTCAAAAATCAAATATTGTTTTCTCTTTGTGTCACCGACCAATCAACTTTGTATCTGGCATCGGCATAGCAACAACCAGCCAATCGGCTTATAGTACTTGTGTCTCACCGCCTGAATTTAGCCCGTCAAACACGCCCGGCTACACTGTGGCTGCAAGGATGTGGACACCATTTATAACTGATTCATACTGGGACAGAGATTCAGATCTGGAAGTAAGTGTTCGGTACAGTGTCAGCTCTCGTATGAGACGTAAACCTGTCCCTTCTTCAACACTGGATTTACCAAATACTGGTGTGTTCCTGTTTCTGTGAGGGACTGTAATTCCTTATTTTTTCTCTGAATAAAAAGTGAAGCAAGTGCAAAATTCTTCATTGGTGTCAATCATTTTAATGCAAACCACAACTTCTTAATTTTGTCCTGTGTTTTATCATGTTTTTATTAAACTACATACGCTTTGTGGATTAAGTACAACATTAAAGATACAATGTAAGGCTTCAAACATTTTAAACGATCAGCTTCACTAAGAGCGTTAATCTCCATCGGCGGAAGCGACTGCTCTGATTGGTCGACCCGATGCTTAATCCACTTTTTCTGGGCAGCTTTGCTATCTATTGATCTCAGACTTGATGTGCGTTAATTTTAAGACCTGTATTTATCCCCATCTGTGAAAATCAGACCGAGGGGGAGCAGGCCTTTAGTGCAGTACATGTTCGTACAGGACCTCGGCTGTGGTTGCGGTTCACGTAGTAACTGATTGGTAAAGTAGAAAAGGACTGTACTGAATCACAGATACACAATGAATAAGCAGCTTTCTGTGACATGCAGGTCAGCTACAGAGAAAAACATAAATGCGTATGGCTTCACTCACACACGCACACACACACACACACACACACACACAAAATAGAGACGCATCAAAATGAAATAAAAGCAGACAGCGTATGAGATTCCTGCTACAGCTTGCGTCTCTCCTTTTTAACACACTCTACCTGATCAGCCAGGTTACCCAGTCTGTTGGGCTGACGGTGTAGGACGGAGAAACAGGTAAAAAACACACACACACACACACACAACCAAAAAACAACAGAAAACCAGTAAACACATCCAACCGTCAGAAGAGAAACAAACAAACACATCAAAAAACAACAGAGAGAGAAAAGCAAGTCAGACACAGAAATGATCCCAGACGAAAGTGATGTCTGTTTGATCTTCAGTATCTCGTCTATGAGCTATTCCTTTAAACACCTATTCTAACTCTTTCTTCTTATTATCTATTATCTTATATGATGCTGTGAACATCGTCCTCTAGTGTCCCACAAACTGTCAGAAGAAGTTAAGATACTGTACACTGACCCACATCAGATGCTCTTTCTACTCCCTCTGACTCTCCTCTTCCCCTCCGTCCACTGCTTTGTAGCTTCTCCCCCACCTTAAGTCCCTTTTCTGCCCTTATACACCCCTCTCTACCACAGAAGCCCCTCTCAATCTGCTCAGAAGCCCCTCCCCCTCACCTGAAGGCAGATGGCGACGTTGACCCTGCAGCCGAAGGTGGTGCTGACGGCTCGAGGCGAGAGGCCAAGGTCTTTGAAGATTTTGGAGAAAGACTGAGTCAGAGAGATCCTCGGACGCTCCTCCGCCACCACCATACACGTCCGGACACACGACAGGTTCACGTTTCTTAGCTGAACACACACACACACACACATTGTAAACTGTAAATTGAGCTGAGACATGAGGGGAGTAAACACTGAGGTGATTGTGAGGGAAAGACGCAGCTCACTTGGAATTGGGACACAGCCCATGTTTAAAGAAACCGATTCATTCAAAATTAACGTCAACTCTGGTGAAACAGAGGGGTGAATAGGTTTCCATAGGAAGAGCGAATACAGATCATGGTGTGAGAGTGTGTACTGACCCGGAGAGCTTCGGTCTGAGAGCCCAGGCCCTTGGTGCACATCTCCATCACAGAGTACGAGCAGAAGGTCACACGCACTTTAAACTGACTGACCGCCGACAGCCACAGAGACACGTTACTCTCCAGCTCCAGAGGAGGGACCAGGACAGACTGATGTCCTGAATACACACTGTATAAACACACACACACACACACACACACACACACAGTCAGGAACCAGGAACCTGTTAGCTCCTTTTTCTACCAGTGTGGTTCCTGTTCACCAAATTATTTTGGAACCAATTCACCACATTTGGAAAGAAAAACATGAAATAAAGAGAAATAATACAGAAATGAGCTGCATTTGTGTGTGTTTCCGGGGGCTGTGGTCAGTGCGATATGAGGAGCGTTGACTACTTTTCTCTGCTGTTCACGAGCTCAGCAGGATGGCTCAGATCTCACTTGTATCAGATCTCACTCTGACCTAAAGCCCCAGGGAAACAGTGGATTAACCATGACTCCCTCCTGACGTTTATCTCTGGTTCTAACGTTGAGCCACAGAGATGTTGGAACACAGCCCCCAGCAGTGCCCCCCTCTGACGATGTATCCTTGGTTCCCTTAAACACAGAGGGCCGATTCACTGGAGAGCACCAAGTTTCCACGAATACTAGAGTTCTGTTGGTGGATAAAGGCCACGTTTCTGCTTCAGTAACAGTTTCTATTTTTCTAAAACGACTGAACACTAGAGTTCGGAACATTGCTGTGAAGAGTTGATGGCTTTCAATCGTGAGAACATTTGCGTCACTGATGTTGGATCGTAAACATCACTTCAACTGTGCTTCACTGTGCTTCAGAGAACAGAGCTCCACTGCTCCACAGCCCAAAGATGGGGGTTTACACTTGTCCAGACCGCACTCGCCATTGAACATGACCTTAAACTCAAGTGTGAATGCTGCTGAATGACTCATAGTGGACTCATTTAATAGTTGTGTGTGTGTGTGTGTGTGTGTGTGTGTGTGAAGTTGTTTTCACCTGCAGAGGCACCACAGAGCAAAGCCCAGGCCACAGTAAGGGTCCAGACAGATGGCGATCTGCCGCGAGGGGTAGAGCTCACACTGCAGCTTTATCGAGCGACACAAGGCACTGGTTGCAGCATGAGACATCTGAGAGAAACACACCAAGATTTACACTCATCACATACTGAGCTCTACTCAACACACCACTCCCAATATCCCCAACCGTATACCGGATGTGTGTGTGATACCTTGACCCCAGCCAGGATCCCTGTGGTGGACACACTGAAGTCCAGATAGGCCAGCATCTCCGGGGTGGGGGGTTTGTAGATCTGTGGGAGTTTCTTTCTGGGCAGATCGTCTGAAACAAAGAAACCAAGGGTGTGGCATCTGTACAGCACACACTTACAAAAACAGATCATGTACAGTAAATGTGTGTGTGTTATGTCTTTATACCTGTGTCTAGTACCATGGGCCATGTTTTCACATCCACAGCTGCTGCTGCCTCTTTGGATTTCAGGAGCTTCATTATTGCTTGTGTGGTCAGAATACACACAGACTTACTGACCTGAAATACACACACACACACACACACACACATCCGTTTTTAAACCGTTTTTGTCACTGCTGGACTGAGAACAGTACACTAACCTAAAACACCCATCTGACAGGTTATTCCCAGTGAATTTACCTCCACGATCATCTTGACGGTGGGCAGTGTAGTGGCCAGGTTCTGAGGGTGAGGGGGTCTCACTGTGACAGGAACACAGCCAGCGTACAGGCAGCCGTAAAACGTAGCAATCAGATCAATACCTGCAGCACACACACACCAAGTCACATAAATCGTAAAAACACAGCAGTTTAACCAGTTTTTACAAAAGAAAGAATGCAGTTTGTGTGAACATTTCCATAATCTTTTTCCATGATTTTCATGTTAATAACGTCCTTTAAATCACATGCACATATTCTTTTATGTCGTGTCTCCACTTCTGAACTCTCTCCAATGAAATTAACACAATGAGAGGCGAGGGAATGCCTTGCACGCTGCAGCATCTTCAGAGACAACCATCAGCACCAGAGGGTGGTACGTGAACCTGGTTTGGTCAGAGACATGCATCAAGGCTCTACCAACTGAGCAAACCTGCTTCACACACCACTTCTGTGGAGTTAATGGATGACTCTCAAGGTCTCACAGGGTGCAAGGGGTTTCCATTCATCATATTTATGTCATAAGAAGCTTTTATTGTTCATATTTTAACCTCCTTTTAAGGCACACTGTGGAGTTTACAGGTGCTGGATGAACAGAAAGGATCGTTTTGATTGTTTTATGGCTCTGGTGGGGTTTGATGGTGAGGGTGTGGTGGGGGGGCGTTTACCTGGGGGGTAGACGAGTGCTACGTGGTCCCCAGTGTTGAGTCGTCCTCTCTCCATCAGAGCCACAGCCACCCGCTCCGCTCGCTTATGGAGCTGCACACAGGACGCGCTGCTGGCTACAGTGCCCTATAACACACACACACACACACACACACACACACACATTAACCTCCCTCAGGAGAAAGACTCAGTTGAATTACTATATAATAATAAGATTGTTTTAAGACGGACACAACACACAGGTCAGATCCTACTGTACCTTGGCGTTGAGCAGCAGGAAGAGGGGGTGGTCGGGTGTGGCCTGTGCCCTCCACTGTAAAACATCCTGAATGTACAGAAACTACAGGACACACAGGACACACATCATCAAACTCCATTACAGCTGCTCAGCTCGGTTTACACTTTCACTGCTGGGGGTTAAATAAGTGGGTGGTGGACAGTGGCTGATGGTGGATTTACAGGAGCCTAGTGGTGGCCCTGGGCAGCGTGGGGTTGGGTGGGGGCTATTTTATACAAAACTGAACAAACACCCCAGTTCAATTAAAATAAACTTCTGAGCATGTGCACTGTCCACACAGGAGCACTGCACCTCCCCAGTTACAGCCTGTGAGTGAATATGACCCTCACTCACCTGGTCATTGTCCTCCAGCTGAGCCACGTCTCTCCCACACGCCTGAGCAATCCGCTTCCCCGCCACGAGATTCCCCACGATCATAGAGGCAGGACCCACCTCTGAGAGAGAGAGAGAGAGAGAGAGAGAGAGAGAGAGAGATGTAAGAGATGGAGAGATAGATGTAAGAGAGAGAGAGAGATGTAAGAGTGTGAGAGAGAAAGATGTAAGAGAGAGGGAGAGAGATTAAGAGGGAGATAGAGAGATGTAAGAGAGTGAGAGAGAAAGATGTAAGAGAGGGAGAGAGAGAGAGATGTAAGAGAGAGAGAAGGAGAGAGAGATAGAGACACCCGTACCTGGTTGTTTTTGCCGGGGTTTGGGCAGGTTGGTGACGCAGGTGTGAGGACACATCAGCACGTTACAGGGGTGCAGCGCCCCCTCCAGGAAGCGCTGTTTAGTCTCTGAGATGTGGATGCCCCCCAGAGGGGCTTTGGGGAGAGTGTTAGCAGGAACTAAAGCCAGGCAGTACACTCCCACCTGGTGGATACTGTCTATAGCCTACAGGAGAAAACGGAGAGACGGTCAGAGACAGACTCTATTCTTACATGAGCTCCGTTAGCGTTAAGGCTACATTCACACAGCAGGGAAAAGTGGCTCTGCTGTTCACACTCTCTATATGTGACCCATATCCTGCATCAGTTTGAACACATCCTGCTCCTACAGTGACCCATACGTGTAGAAGGACAGTCCTTCAAACTCAGACCTGAAGGAAAATCCATCTGTTCCATACATTCTTTCACTACGGTGTTTCCATGTCCTAAACACCTCAAATTAAACCGAAAATATCCACAGATCATTTCTCCGTGTCCATGGATCAAGTCTGATCTGGCTTTTCACACAGAGTCTTATTGCCACCACTCGGATATGGATCGGATTTCAGTGAGAGTCAATGAGATTTTTGCTGTTAACAGCCACTGAAATGACGTGTGTGTGTCACATATTCAGGTTACTTTTGTGTATAATGAAGATGTGTGTATTACGTCCCACCTGCAGCACTCGGCTCATCCACTGGAAGCTGTCCTCCTCTGAAGCGTCCGGTCTCTGCTCCGCTACCACCACAATCCTCTCGTCATGAAGCACACACACTGAGAACACTGCAATCCTGAAACACACACACACTTTTTTCTAATGACCGCTCCTGGACACAGTAACAGCTCTCTTCATCACCCCCTTTCCATCGATCCCTCCTTCTACCCCTCCCTCATCCATTCATTATTCCTACTTCAGTCTATTCGTCCATCCCTCCATCCATTTATTCTTTCATCTACACCTTCTTCCATGGACCCATCCCTCAATCTTCTGTCATTTCTTATTTCATCCATCTCTCCAAATATCACTCTATCCACTTCATCACTCTCTCACTCACGAAGAGCAGAAGACTGAAGATTGTCCACAGGTTCTGGATGACCACTGTGTGTGTGTGTGTGTGTGAGAGAGAGAGAGAGAGAGAGAGAGAGAGAGAGAGAGAGAGACAGATCACATGTAATAGGACTGAATTTATCCCTCACCTTCCTCTGTAGACGAACTTCATGGGCTCCACTGCCAGCGCCGTGGCGACTACATCATCAGCGTTGTGTCTCCGTCCACTGACCACCATCAGTCCATCCATCTTCCCCACCACAAACAGCAGGTTGTCCTTTAAAAGCGACAAAAACACAGTTAAAAAAACAACGTCACATGCAGCTTCCTATTCTGGACATTCTGGAGCAGCTGCACATGAGCCTCATCTCACCACGCTCAATGCCAAGTGTAGGCTCAGGGAGTGAGCTGTGATAGGGAGCAGATCTCTGACAGAGGAGCTCCATGCAATACATTTGGGGTGAGTTTAAATGGTGTGTGTGTGTGTGTGTGTGTGTGTGTGTGTGTGTGTGTGTGAGAGAGATCTAAAATTAATCATCCAACATCAGCACTAACCTTACACTGGTTTATGTGGCTGACTTCCACCAAATTCAAACTACATACATTTCTTATAACTACCACTCAGTTCAGAAGACACCTTGGACAAAGCAGGTGTCCACAAATTTTTGGTCACTAGCCTCATAGTGTGTCATGGGGGACTGAGTGAGTTTGGAGCCCACGGAGAAGGTGACACTAGGGGAAATAGGACCGAGCCAGAGCCGTGAGAAATGAAGACACAGGGACTGACCGGTCCGATGAAGCCCAGCAGAGAGGTTCGAGTGAAGGGCCGCTCACTGACCGGAGAGCCAGTCGCCATCACTGGGACCGTCTACAAGGAGAAGAGAGAGACCACATCAATGACTGTCCAATCCCTATCTAAACAATATATAAATACGTTTACATTCACAATGATCTCATCCAGATGTTATACAAATCCATATAAATACACATCTGTATAAGATCTTATCCTTGGGCCAGATTCACAAAAGAGTTTTACAGAGGACATATGAAAACATGTTCTCATTAATGTGTGGATCTGGAGCCCACCAACCCACACACTGTGAAACAAGACCCCAGTCAGTGTTCTGTGCGCTGCCTGAGTCAGAAACACAGGATAAAACGAGCCGTTCTGATTCTGCTCCGCTTCTGATGGCAAGTGCAGAGACTTTACAATGGCCCCGCCCCCTCGTCTGAGTCTGTCCAATCACATCGCTGGACGAGGTTAAACGCAGCAGAACAGACACAACGAGCGCAGAGAAATAAGAGCACTGAGTAAAAACAGAAAAGAAAGAGAACAGAGTGAAAACAGCTAAAAACCAAAGCTTCTGCTCCTCGCTCCTCACTGCTGTGCGCTCGGGGTCGGGGCGAACAGCGAGCGGCTCATTATCATTTAAAGGAACAGGTGCTGAAAGCGGGCGTTTAGACAGGGGCTGTGGGAATTTGAGCAAACTAGACCCAGATCTTTTTTACTTTTGAAGAAAAGAAGGAAACTATAAATAATATTTCAGCACATGAACCCAACATTAATCATTTACTGCATACGACACTTTTAAAACTTCTAAACTTCAGAAACACTGCAGCATCAACATGGCTGAAGATAAAAGAAGAAAGGAAAGAGGGAAAGGAGCGTAGAGAAGAGAGGTAATAATAAAGGGATAAAAGGAAAAGAGAGAATGGAGAAGAAAAAAGAGAAAAATGGAGAGGAAATGGAGAGATAGAGAAGATGGAGAATGAAAGAGAGGAGAGAGAAAAGAAATGAGAATAAAGAAATGGAAATAAAAAAGGAGAAGAGCGGTGTGTGGGTGTTTAGAGGAACCCTCACCTCGAAGATGTTCTTGGTCATGCCCTGAAGGCCGTAGTAGGAGGTGCTGGTGGTGCAGGAGCTCACACAGATCTCTCCAACTTCATCCATTCGGCACAGATACGGGGTTCCTTCAGGACGCACCACGCACACCATCGCTGGACACACACACACACACACCAGATTGAAAACATTTGCCCACACCCCACATAACAAGTCAATGCAGCTACTCTAAGATGCAGTTTGTGGAACGGGACACACTGGGGCTGATAGAGGAGTGAGAAGTCCCCCAGCGCTGGACTGTGGAGCAGTGGAACTGTGTTCTCTAGTAAACAATCACCCAGTATCTGTATGTGACCTCACTAAAGCGCTCTGTGAAAAGAGCAGTCTGTAAACATTAGTCCACACCCCGCACTGAGTGAAGTAGTGATGTGATAAGAGACTGACCTCCAGGCATCACCTGCCCTACGTCCTGCAGAGTCAGAACCGAGAGCTTCTCCTCTGTGTCCACCCTGATCACACTGTGGCTCAGACAGTTCATGGACAACACAGCTTTGCCTGGAGGAGGAACACCCATCTCTGGGGGTCTAAACACACACACACACACACACACACACACACACACACACACACACACACACAAACATATTTAGGTATAAACCTGACTACAAATGTAGGTGCTGCTCAGGTGTTTGTGTGTATTGTTATTGTTGTGTTGTTAGTACAGGGTGCAGTAGCGAGTGCTGACCTGCGGATGGCGACAGTCATGGCTTCTGCTGAACAGGCGCAGGGACAGATGACTTCAGGCCTTAGTCCTCGAGACTGAAACACATTCAGGAAGGCATCGCAGGAGGAGATCGACCCTACACACACACACACACACACACACACACACACACACACACACCCATGGTTTAAACTTCTATAACAAACCCTCATCTATCAGATCTGATGAGACACTATCATTTCATTAAGAAGAAGCCCCACTGAATCAAACTGAGTTCAGGGATTTTGAGTGTGTGTGTGTGTGTGTGTGTGTGTGTGTGTGTACTCACAGGGATTGGCTCCATCAGCCACTATGAGTATGCGTAAAGAGCTGAGACTCACGTCTCTCTGATCTTTCTGAGACAGCAGAGACCAGTGCATGTCTCTGGACTTTACCACAGCAACACGAGCTGAATAATAACAACAAAACAACATCATCTTCAACAAGAAAACACTCACACAACCGGAATAAACACTCATAACAAACACACACACATTTATTTTGCACAGAAACACACACAGACAGACACACACCTTTGTACGTGTGAACTTTCTGTATCCAGGACAGTGGGTTGACCTTCATCAGTGAGTATGGGATGCTGATCACATGCATTCGGTTCATCACACTCTGAAACAGTGTCACAGTGCCACGGTTACTGTCGCCATGGATACATTTGGACAAGTACAGTCACCACGGCTGCGGTTGCTGCCATCAGATTTGTGAAAATGAGTTGCCACAGTTAACGTCTCCATGGTCACTACAATTACTGTTGCCACGGTTGTTACTTTTTCAAGGCTACATTGGTGTCAGTTATATTCACGACAGTCACAGTCACCATGGTTACGGACACTACAATTACAGCTGCCACAGTTACAGCAGTGTATGGGGCGCTGCGTTTGAACTAAACACAAACTCACAGTGAGAACGCCATGCCACAGACCCGCATCCCGTTTAAAGTCCAGAACGTTTGTGATAGTCTCCCCTGCGGAGAGAGAGAAAGAGAGAGATGTTGAAACATATTATGATTACAATCAGCCACACACACACACACACACACACACGCACAAACACTCACCCTCAGCGTATCCACACGCCTGTGTGAGTGCATGACAGTGAGACAACATTGCAGCGTGAGAGACTGTGATGCCCATAGTACTGCCCTCCTTACTGGTCTTATACTGCAGACAGAGAGAGAGAGAGAGAGAGAGCAGAAATACACTGACTCTGTCTGTTAATAAGAGAAGGATAAGTGTGCAGTGTTCAGTACTGACCTCTATGTACGCCGTCTCATTGCTGCCATCTCTGATCAGTGGAGTCCAGTCTTTCGGAGGCTTTACAACATGTTTCCCGTCAGTAACAAACCACAGCAACCGGGGCCAGCCTACACACACACACACACACACACACACACACACACACACACACACACACACACACACACACACACACTTGTCAGCCACTTGACCATCAACTATTTTATAGAATAACACTGTTATTTCCTGCCAAGTGTCAGAACTTAATTAGCTTTGTGCTGGTTTCCAGTAAAAAGGGTTTCATCTTATTTCCTAGGGTCTCTTTGAATTGTCGGATCCACCTTAAATTTCCCTCAGGAATAATAGTTTTATCTTACATAATCTTGTCTAATTTTCCTCCTCTACTTACACTTCAAGTGTGTTATTCCACCTGCTAGATGGTGTAAACCGACTTGTGTTTTACTGGTATCCAAAAGATAACTTCCCATTCCACCTTAAATATCTGAAATATTGTATACCAGGTGTTTTTAATGCAGACCCACTGACCAATCACCATCCCTCACTAAATGTACAGTATATCCACACTTCTCAAGCACTGAGAGACAGAGCTCACAGAGGAACTGTAGGGGGCGCTGCTGCTTCCCGCTGCAACACACGCTTTACATTACCACAGAGGGACTTGTGTGGATCAGTTTGTATCGGCTGCATTTAACTGACAGCTGGACTTATTGGGAGGAATCATTAGTGTGTGGTTCGTAATTTGGGAGCTTGTGTCTAATTGGCTCAGCTGCACGTTATGGGTGGAGTCATCAGCGGTTCCTAATCAGGAGCTTGTATCTACAGGGCTCGCTCTGTGCTCTTTTAACACAAAAGGATTTGTGTGGATCAATCTGTATCGGTTGCATTTTAGAGACCACTGGACATTTTTGGGAGGTGTCATCAGTAGACGGTTTTTAAATTGGAAGCATGTGTCTGATTGGCTCCACGGGATGTTATGAGAGGAGTTAGTGGGTGGACCCTAAATAGAGAGCTTGTTTCTGATTGGCTCCTCTGGGTGATATGGGTGGTGTTAGTGGATGGTTTCTAAATTAAGAGCTTGTTTCTGATTGGCTGTAGCTCTTCTTCTGCAGATTTTATTGTGCAGCACTTTGGCTGACATTCACTGTCTTTTAAATGTGCGATATAAATAAACTTGACAATAAACTTGGCCTGACTGCAGGGCTCGTACGAAATATTTGTAAATTATTAAAAAATATATACAAAAGAATCCCTGCTGATTCTGATACTGATCTTACTTTACTCTAGTTGATCAGTGAGGGAAGGTATCCGCTGATTGGGTCACACCACTGACACTCAGCGTGATCCAGAAATAAAGAACACAGTCCACACTTCAATCCCTGTGCTGAGGGATTTCCCCTGACCACAGTTCAACATACAGGACTTATGTAGCTTAATGCAGCTGTTTTTTTTTTCAACGAGCAAAAATACTTTTACTGGAGGTAAAGACACTGACCCTTAAATGTGGCGACTTCTCCAGTCTGAGCCTTGGGCAGCCCCTTCTGACACGCGTCAGTGGTCAAAGCCAGAGTGACCCCACAACTGCCCAATAAGAACCCAATCTGCTGACTCCCAGCATCCTACAGGGCATAGGGGGGAGGGAGGAGGGGTATAGGAGGAAAATAGCAGGAATAATAATAAAAAACAGACAGAAATATATCAGTGTATTTATAATTCTAACAACTCAACCTTCATCTCTCTCTCTCTCTCTCTCTCTCACACACACACACACACACACAAAACACACGAATGGACTAGCACTGTGCCAGCAACAGCAACTTCATTCTGACAGAGAGAGAGAGAGAGAGAGAGAGAGAGAGAGGGATGTAAGAGAGAGAGAGAGGGGGATGTAAGAGAGAGAGAGAGAGAGAGGGATGTAAGAGAGAGAGAGAGAGAGAGGGATGTAAGAGAGAGAGAGAGAGAGAGAGAGAGGGATGTAGAGAGAGAGAGAGAGAGAGAGAGAGAGAGAGAGAGAGGGATGTAAGAGAGAGAGAGAGAGAGAGAGAGAGAGAGATGTAAGAGAGAGAGAGAGGGATGTAAGAGAGAGAGAGAGAGAGAGAGAGAGAGAGGGGGATGTAAGAGAGAGAGAGAGAGAGAGGGATGTAAGAGAGAGAGAGATATATAGAGAGAGAGAGATAGAGAGAGAGAGAGAGATGTAAGAGAGAGAGAGAGAGAGAGAGCGAGATGTGCTTAACTTGTAAAACACAACCCCACCACAAATTTGTTGATTAGCATGCTAGTGGATTAAAACATGCTAGTGGATAATGCGGCTACAAGAAATGAAGTTTGATCCCATTAGCTTCGAGCAGAAATCCATATTCAGGGATAACAGCGCCATCCAGTGGTAGCACACAAACGCACACACACCCCTCATAAACAAACGTTATCTTCACTGACTGATATTCACTGACACCTAGTGGCGGCGATCACACAGTGCATTAAATCTCCATTTGCAAATTCAGCCGTTTGTAAAATACACTTTTTCGTTCCACATTAAATGTGTACCACATTCACACAGCTCCTTCATTCCCTGAAACAAACTAAAACAAACAATATTAAAGTGTGAACATGTGCTGGGGCTCAGGAGTCTCGAAGCTGATGAGGTTAAATGCCAGTGTTGGCGCTTAATTAATGGATATCAGTTCACAGCAAGTAGAGTGAAGGTCTGGTGAGAAGAATAACAAACGTGGAGAGTAGAGATAGTAAACAAAGATAATGCTGAGTTAGAATTTAAGGTGGAATGGAACATTCAAATGAGAAATAAGAAGAAATAGAGTAAAATTACTGTTAAAGCAGTAAGAGCTGACACATTTGGAAACAAGTGGATGCAAAAACTCAGTGATGTGTGATACTTGAGACAATGAACAGTTCTGGAGAAAATGTGGGAAAAAAAACTGGGGATAAAAAAAACCCTTGTCACATTCATGAAAAAAGAAGCTCAACTTTTTAAAATAAATAAATGAGCAGAGTTCCCGAGCTGGGCTCTCTCTCTCTCTCTCTCTCTCTCTCTCTCTCTTTTTCCAGTGCTCCTCGCTGTTTAGAACGGTGAGTGTGGTCTAGATATTCATCACATTATGGGGAACAATATCTGGTTACACACTCATTCTGAAGGGACTAGCTGTCCTTATGGAGTCATTAAGAATGTCCTCACGATGTAAATCATTACATTTGAAGGTGAAGGTGTGTTAGTGTTAGGGTAGTAGCAGTAGTTATGACTTTGCCTTGTGTGTGTGTTTTTAAGGTACCTTTCTTGTCAGTGGCACCTCTATGGGTACGGGCACCAGCTCTGCCAGCAGACAGCCGTAAAATGCCACCATAAACATCACAGGGTCATTATTAGGGAACACCAGAGCGACCTGTGCAGGACAGACAAGAGAGATCAAAAGCTTACAGTCGCCAAAATGATATGGACACCTGACTATCACGTGTACATGAGCTATATATGAGCTGGACACTGCCTGGATTTTTGGCGCTTACTCAATCCAAGGAAGAGCGCCCCAGTGGCTACAGTGTGCAATGGCAGCTTGCTTTACACCCCTCCAGCTGACCCATGGCATTGCACAAAGTGAACTTAGGCTCGTGTGCCGCAGCCTGGCCATGGAAACCTGTTTAATGAAGCTCCTGACGCACGGTTCTTACACTGATGTTGCCTCCAGACTGTGTGCTGAATTGATCCGTGGTGATGTGTGTGTGCTCCACTGTTGTTGCTCCAAGATGCTTCCCTTTTAAATAAATGTCACTTACAGTTGTCTAGGGCAGCTTTAGCAGGACAGAAACTTGTGATTAAACTTGCCATGTTTAACAGTGCCACATGCTCTTCAGCATCACTGCCTTCTAATCTACTGTCAGTGTTTGACCACATGGCTCTTCGATTGACATCGTGGCAGATTTCTATGGGGATTCGGCCTATCGGGTCTGTGTAGTGGGCCCCTAATCTGTGCAGTGGGTCTTTGTTGAGGGTATTTACAGTGATTGTGGCCATGCTCAGGTTTGTTTACTTACATTAACCAGGCACCCAGCCCAAATACTGCTCTGTTCACTGCTCCCTTGTTCCCTATGTCCTTCTAAGGGCATAATAAAGTACATCACCTGGAATTACGGCTGTGATATCTTCAGCACTTTGTGTTTTTGTGTCCTCATCTGATGGTCACCTGATCTGCTGCAGTGAGAGACTGAGCACTGACAAAGGACGAAGTGATGTCTAACACACAGCTGAGCTACAGAGAGCCGTTTCTGATAAAGTGTCCATGTAGAAGACGGAGCTCTCACCCTGTTTCCAGGCCTCAGCAGCGGCTCATTTCTGGAGCTGAGTTTGTTGAGCAGGGTGTAGGCCAGTTTCTGACTCCGCGTCCACAGCTTCCCTGCGTCACAAATAAAAGAGAGGAGGTGGTCATTTAATGCACTTACTCTGTGTCCAAAAGTCTGTAGACACCCCTTCTTTTTTTACTGCACTTCACTCTGAAGAGTTTATTATTTTAATTTTAGGTCCTAGTTTTAAATTAAATGTTTGATAAATTATAAAACTGTAATTAAATGTAAATGCATTTCTGAGGTGAAAGAGATCAGGACTGTTCCAGTGTTATTTATATTTTTCTTTGTTTTAGTTATTTTTTTAATCACATTTCAATTCTCTAACATCTGTGTTTCTCTCTTTTAAAAAAGCACTGTGAATGTCCACAGTTCATTAAAAGTGCCGTATAAATAAACCTTTTTTGCCTGATGAGTGCTTTCAGACACACTCAAATAGACCTACTCTGTGTGTGTGTGTGTGAGAGAGAGAGAGAGAGAGAGGGAGAGAGTGAGAGAGAGAGAGGGAGAGAGGGAGAGAAAGAGAGAGAGCCAGAGAGAAAGAGAGAGAGAGAAATAGAGAGAGCGAGAGAGAAAGAGAGCCAGAGAGAGCGAGAGAAAGAGAGAGAGCCAGAGAAAGTGAGAGAGAGAGAAAGAGAGAGAGCCAGAGAGAGACAGAGAAAGAGAGAGCCAGAGAGAGTGAGAGAAAGAGAGAGAGCCAGAGAGAGAGAAAGAGAGAGAGCCAGAGAGGGCAAGAGAGAGAGAAAGAGAGAGAGAGAGAGAAATAGAGAGAGAGCCAGAGAGAGAGAGAAAGAGAGAGAGAGAGAAATAGAGAGAGCCAGAGAGGGCAAGAGAGAGAGAAAGAGAGAGAGAGAGAGAGAAAGAGAGAGAGAGAGAGAGAAATAGAGAGAGCGAGAGAGAGCCTCCTACACGTCATCCCAAAATTGCAGACTTTTGATTGGTCCATCTCTCTCCTCGGAGACTTGCCAATCACAATAAAATGCAGACGTCCAGCACAAACTCTCAGCGGACGTCACATTTGTTTTTTTACCCGACTCACAACAGCAGCTCGTAAAATTACGCCGTGGTCTTTACTCCTGAGTGATACCCTTCATTTCAGAAGAAATTTTAAATGAGTGGGGGTCCACCTGTGTGTGTGTGTGTGTGTTTACCATATGTAAGAGTGTAGATGGGTTTTCCGGCGTTGTCCAGGGCGGTCAGACAGGGAGATTTGGGTTGGGTGGTTCCCCAGCGCTGCAGAGAGGTCAGTAATGACGGAGGCCAGTCTGGCACCTCCAGTGGCTCTCCGTGGAGGGGGATCATCTGCGCCCCCTCAGGCTTCGGCTGATTAGGGTCCGGCTGCTGGACTGGAGAGAGAGCGGGGGGTGGAGGGGTGGAGGGGGGGGGGGGTGTAGAGAGACAAAGGCACTGGCAGTCATCTAGATAGACTGATGAACAAACAGACAGACAGACAGAGAGACAGACAGGCAGACAGAGAGACAGATAGATGGATAGATAGATAGACAGAGAGATACTAAAGC